>NC_088201.1:215121102-215410330 GCF_037126465.1 Ornithodoros turicata
AGGCTTTAGGCCTCGTGTAGTCACTGTCCCTCGTAATGAGCAATCCCAGCAAAGGAACAGACCATGTGGTATCTTCACTGGTACTGCTGCGTATGTTTTCGGTGTTCATAGTGAAAATGGTTTGGTACTGGCTAGACATTTCGAGCGAAATTTAGTTCAGTTCAATAAATATTTGGCTGTCATTTTTATTGACTGTCCTCACTCGTAACCGAATACCATGTCAGTGCAACACTTGCTGGAAGACTAGCAAGTGACACCTTTGGCAGGCTTTAGGCCTCGTGTAGTCACTGTCCCTCGTAATGAGCAATCCCAGCAAAGGAACAGACCATGTGGTATCTTCACTGGTACTGCTGCGTATGTTTTCGGTGTTCATAGTGAAAATGGTTTGGTACTGGCTAGACATTTCGAGCGAAATTTAGTTCAGTTCAATAAATATTTGGCTGTCATTTTTATTGACTGTCCTCACTCGTAACCGAATACCATGTCAGTGCAACACTTGCTGGAAGACTAGCAAGTGACACCTTTGGCAGGCTTTAGGCCTCGTGTAGTCACTGTCCCTCGTAATGAGCAATCCCAGCAAAGGAACAGACCATGTGGTATCTTCACTGGTACTGCTGCGTATGTTTTCGGTGTTCATAGTGAAAATGGTTTGGTACTGGCTAGACATTTCGAGCGAAATTTAGTTCAGTTCAATAAATATTTGGCTGTCATTTTTATTGACTGTCCTCACTCGTAACCGAATACCATGTCAGTGCAACACTTGCTGGAAGACTAGCAAGTGACACCTTTGGCAGGCTTTAGGCCTCGTGTAGTCACTGTCCCTCGTAATGAGCAATCCCAGCAAAGGAACAGACCATGTGGTATCTTCACTGGTACTGCTGCGTATGTTTTCGGTGTTCATAGTGAAAATGGTTTGGTACTGGCTAGACATTTCGAGCGAAATTTAGTTCAGTTCAATAAATATTTGGCTGTCATTTTTATTGACTGTCCTCACTCGTAACCGAATACCATGTCAGTGCAACACTTGCTGGAAGACTAGCAAGTGACACCTTTGGCAGGCTTTAGGCCTCGTGTAGTCACTGTCCCTCGTAATGAGCAATCCCAGCAAAGGAACAGACCATGTGGTATCTTCACTGGTACTGCTGCGTATGTTTTCGGTGTTCATAGTGAAAATGGTTTGGTACTGGCTAGACATTTCGAGCGAAATTTAGTTCAGTTCAATAAATATTTGGCTGTCATTTTTATTGACTGTCCTCACTCGTAACCGAATACCATGTCAGTGCAACACTTGCTGGAAGACTAGCAAGTGACACCTTTGGCAGGCTTTAGGCCTCGTGTAGTCACTGTCCCTCGTAATGAGCAATCCCAGCAAAGGAACAGACCATGTGGTATCTTCACTGGTACTGCTGCGTATGTTTTCGGTGTTCATAGTGAAAATGGTTTGGTACTGGCTAGACATTTCGAGCGAAATTTAGTTCAGTTCAATAAATATTTGGCTGTCATTTTTATTGACTGTCCTCACTCGTAACCGAATACCATGTCAGTGCAACACTTGCTGGAAGACTAGCAAGTGACACCTTTGGCAGGCTTTAGGCTTCGTGTAGTCACTGTCCCTCGTAATGAGCAATCCCAGCAAAGGAAGAGACCATGTGGTATCTTCACTGGTACTGCTGCGTATGTTTTCGGTGTTCATAGCGAAAATGGTTTGGTACTGGCTAGACATTTCGAGTGAAATTTAGTTCAGTTCAATAAATATTTGGCTGTCATTTTTATTGACTGTCCTCACTCGTAACCGAATACCATGTCAGTGCAACACTTGCTGGAAGACTAGAAAATGATAGCTTTGGGAGGCCAGATGTAAGTTTTTGGTTTCGTGTAATCGCCGGCGCTTACAGCGAGCAATCGCAGCAAAGGAACGGAGTATGCAGGAGCTTCACTGGTAGTACTATGCACATTTTCTCTTTTCACAGTAGAAATGGTTTTGTAGCCAGTCAGGCATTTCAAGCAAAATTGAGTTCCGTTTGGTAAACATTAAGTTGCCATTTTTGTTAACTGTGCTCACTTCTAATGAAATTGCATGTTGCGACAATGAGACAAAGTAGCAAATGAAGGTTCTGGCAGGTAGATTTAGCTGCCAATTTTGTTACAAAAAGTCACATTGTGTGGAAAACGAAAGTCAAAGTGGATGTCGTAATGAGCATCACGGAACAAAATTTTAGACATTAGAGACGTATTATCGGAGAGAGATCATTCGGTTTCCAGAGGCTGTCAAACGGACTCGATAATTAATTTGATCGTAAATATGCCTACGAACATTTTGCGTCTGGCTCTTTTGCGTAATGTTCGTGATACTGCGATATTACAGAAAACGTGTGCCCCCCGAGGACTCGTACATGTTTGGCTTTCTCGAGGATGCGTAGGCGTCCACATCAAACGTCAAAACGAGGGACACAACGCAACGGCGATCGACGAAGGTGCCCAGTCCCAGAGCAGAACTTTTGTTGCGTAGGCAGTACGTCTATCCAGTCCCCCAGTTTATTATCCGTAGCACTCTTGAATGACATATATGACGCTCTGCACCACTTCCACCTTCAAAAAAAAAAAAAAAAAGAAAGAACAACTGAGAAATCACACGAACGCCAGAAGAGCACATACAGCCGAAATTATACCTCCCAAACACGCAGGTTGCCAACCCTACTTTTGCTAGGAAGAGGGATAGACTAAAGAGCCGTGAAGGTATAAAGGGGGGACGACTCACCTACTTTATACCTCCCGGCGAAGTGTCAGGTATATGGTTGAGACATGACACTCATTTACACCATATGAAAGGTTGACAATTAGTCCAGGTGGTATAGATAACGTTAAATGACTCTCGATTGCACCCCACTTATCCCTGTTTTAGTCCTTTCTGGCTGACAGTGTATCTTCGACTTGAGCGAACACGTACGAAGCGAACGAAGAGTGACGCAGATGTCGAATAGCTGGATGCTCCTCAGTTGTGCCTTCGCATCATTTGTAATCTTACCTTATTCCCCGGCATTATTTTGCTGTGCTTAAGCCAGCACTCATTCTGTATTACCAAATTCTGGGCCCACACACAGTGGCACTACACAGCGTCCAACATGGCCGCTTACACAAAGCCGTTACGAGACCTTGAAAATACGACTGTACGTCCATCCTTCTTGTCAGATGCAACTGCCACCGCAGATGAACCATCGACACTATTCTTCCTCATAGTTATTACTGCAAACCATTCGTCGTCGACTCGGCGTGACATATTTAAACAAATAACCGACAGGAACGCTCACGGCATGAGAAGAGCTCCACAAGAGAGAAGGACTACTCCTTCTCTCTTGCCCTGGCCCGGTAATCCAGAAGATGTGGGTTCGAGTCCTACAGCTGACTAACCTTTTCAGTGACTTTCATCTTTCATCGTTCACAGCTCTATGTCCTGAGCCGCCTCCGAGGACGGTTCTGCTGTGTCGAGTTTTGACTCGAGTCTCAGGGCGTCGCTAGTATTGAGCGCGTTTGATGCAACGCTCGGAAACTCTAAGCGAGCTCGAGTAGCAATGCGAACCCGATTTTGCGGTGAGTGTAGTTGGTGCAGCCTAGGGGGGGGGGGGGGGGCTACTACATTGCTGTGGTTTACTCAAGTGCTCCATCCACAGAAAGCAGTGTCATTCCCTGCACTGCTACCTCGCACACCTTTTGTCACCTGCTTAAGTGAGTTGGTGCAGGCATCTGTGCCAGGCTTGGACTACCCCAATGCGACTCACAATGTAACCGTCTTTTTTTTTCGCAGGGCGTACGTCGCACTTCTGGAGGGTGAAGTTCATGTGTGGCAACGTAGAAGACTGGCCGAGTTTGTACAAATTCATGATTCGTGACTGAGGAGAGTAAACAGATAAGCATACACAACAGACACGGGCGGACGCAAACTGCCAACTGAACATTTATTAGGAAACTCGTAAAAGCTACAAGTTCCTAGTCACGACGTTCACGGGGGAAAACTATTTCACCAGCTCCCGTGGCATAGTGGTTAGGATGATCGCTTTCGACGCCGAGCATGGGAGGTGACACGGTTTCGAATCCTGTCACCGGCTGTGCTGTCTCAGGTTTTCCCTGGGTTTTCCGAAGACTTTTCAGACGAATGTCGGCACAGTTGACCCCGAAAGTCGGCCCAGGAATATGCACCCAGGCAGAGGGGCATACTAGCCCCTGTCCCCCACTCCTTCCTGCTATCCTCACTTCATATGTCCACGTTCGTACGCCACTCACAGCCACAGTTGCTTCGCGGCGCTAACACACACACACAAACTAGTTGATAGCCCGATAACACCATTCAAGACGTACTGACACACGTAGGGCCCCATCTACTGATTTCTTCGGCCTCCAAAATTTCCATTGCGCGTGCGTCACGATTTCTCTCTATACTATACAACTACCAGGTAGCATATGTTGGCATCCGCACGTGCTACTTTGGTGAGCAAACCATCCCTCAATATTGTCATTAATGTTGTTTTGATTCTCACGTAATCTGTTACGTGTCCTCATCTGGTTACGCTCCTCAGTTATGTCATGCGCAACACAGAACTTATGGAATAATTATATCTACTAAATTAAGGTGACCTCAAGCGTGCTCCTTCTTGATGTGGTATAGAAAGTTATCATCCCGAGGTCTTCATTACGGGACTGGCTACTGAAATCTCTAAAAGCACCAAAGGGCTTTCAGACACTGGGTGCGGTTCATTGCCCTGCAGGGTCCTCTGGAAACAGAAGTATTCTTCTACGAGTTGTACTTGGCCAAATATAGACATCCGAGCAAGGATCGAGACATCTCGATCGCACACCCGAACAAGGCACACACACGACTGACACACATACAGGCTGGTGCAAGCACGTGACCTCTCCGCGTCCCTGGCGGCATCACGTGCTGTGCTGTACCAGCCCGGTGCATTTCATTATTCACCGCACTAATTTTTCACGCTTGTGCTACCCTCCCCGCTCGCTGTAAAATTGGAAATAAAGGCTGGCAAGTTTCATGCAGCTTACGCTTATCTGCGATGACCTGCGACGAAGTGTCTCAATCCTTTTAAGATGCAATTTCCCCTTACAGAGCAGGTACAGTTGCTGGTACAACATTATACGACAAAATACTCACCGGGGAAGGTGTTTGCAGACACCTGGGAAGTAAGGATATGAGAGTCCGTGGACAGGGGTACTTAGTTCGTTTAGCAGTAGTAGCAACGGTGCCCGTTGCCACTCGACGGTTACCAAATCCAAAAGGAAACGGTAGACGCATCCCAAGAACAACAGAAAAAAAATGTCACAAGCATTCTCCCAGTCGAAAAAAAAAGGAATTTGTCCAATTAGAATTTCTAATTGGTATGAATGGGAAGCAACAGGTCCCAACTCAAAACCTGTTGAATCTTTCAGTTCCAACTGGACTATTCATTTGGTAATTAGGCACCATTTGGAAGGTTCATTGGGCTTCACTCACTCCAACTGGACATTCAGTTGGACATTGTGTAGGGGAACTCCAATTCCATTTGGTCTCACGCTCTCCAACTGGTCACCTCGATTCGCGGGCAAATAGCAACTGTTGGCCGATTGGCAACAGATTCCCATGTAAACTTGTAAAGTAAGTGATGTATGACTCAGTATTTTCGGTACAATTAGTCAGTGCATGTGTGCCTAAACTATTCAAGCTATCAATAAGCAACAGTAATTTAATTAATGTCGTCACTATTTTATATTTTAAGGATTAGTTGTCTTCCGAACGCCGAGATTTTTCGGTACAAATTGCAAAAAATGGGTAAATAGCTTTCATAGCCACAGCTGGATGGAATATAAAATGATAATTGCAAAGAAAGCTCGTGGTTCTATATCGCACGGGCAAAACTTTCGCTGTCTTCACTTCAGTTTTAAACCGAAACTTTGATGCTCATATCGTCACGTCTGACGCAGCGCATCGGCATCACCCAGAAGCTGTCTGAACGAGTTTCCGTTGGCGTCGATCGTGTCGTTTGTGCAGCTCCGTGAATGACGTGTTTCGTCTGGTTTTTCGAACAGTGTAAGAACGTGAACATTATTGTATCCGTGTCGTGGGCTGCCGTGTTATGCGTAGAATTTTCTTTTCGCATCCATGCACCAGCTGAGTTACGAGAAAGGACAAGCGGCCCGTGTAGGACAGTTGCGAATTTCACGAACTCCCAAATCTGAGCTGAGGTGGCTGAACGTATTGGTAACTCGAGAGATGTGTACCTTTATCTGACCCCCCCCCCCACTTTTTATGATGTGTCATCGGCTTGCACCAGATAGCTCATAACTATTCATAATATGACAGTTGTAAGGCACTTTGTTCAGGGCAATTCTAGACAACAAGGAAGTCCAAACGTACAACAAACAAGAAGTTGTTACCTCCTACATATTGTCACGCGATGAAAACAGACGAGCGAGACGGCGAATAATCGGCGAACGCTATATTCTAACTGCTTAGGTGGCTAACACAAGAGCGCAGAGAACTAAGGTAAAGAATGCTCCGGCTGGGAGGCCACAAGCTTTTATACACACCGGCGAACATTGTAGAAAGTGAAGAACATCGGTGAAGAAGAGAAGCTTCTCCTAGGTGGTCGATCCGGCCATGAGATTAATGCGAGCGAAGGAAACGATGCTTCTGGAAACATCGCTCGGTAATCAGCGCGGCCTGTCGTGGATCTCAGCCCGTCGCTCGACGCCTCCCCGCCCGCTGCCGCTGTTCCGTGTGGTCGCTTCAAAGATGATACGTGGCATTGCCCCCTCCGTAGACGTGGCATTGTCCCGATGCTTGAACTTGTGCTATAGCAGATTCGGCGGGCGTTCCGGGCTCTCGAGGTAGCCAATTTTCTTCTGGTTCCGGGGATCGTCCAATCTACCTGGAGTAATAGGGCTTTCGGCGAACAACTTGAACTATTTCATGGGTCGCCGAGAATCTGTGCTGTCTTGACGCACTACTTCATATTCCACCTCTCCTATGCTTCGGAGTATTTTGTATGGGCCGAAATAGCGTTTTTGAAGTTTCTCGCTTAACCTTCGTCATCGGATCGGAGTTCACACCCATACCAGATCTCCTGGGCTAAACTGTTTCGTCGACGTAGATTGTACCTTCTCGTATCCTCGAGGTGTTGCTGTCCGATCAGTAGCCTGGCGAGCTTCCTCGGCTTGTTGGGTGAAGTCCAGGGCATCGCTTTCTTCTTCACTGGGCTAGTGAGACAGCATCGCGTCGAGCATCGTTGCTGCATCACGTCCGTGCACAAGGTGAAACGGCGTGAACCCGGTTGTTTCTTGGACTGCAGTGTTGTAAGCGAACGTGACGTACGGCAGTATTTCGTCTCACGTCTTGTGCTCTACGTCGACGTACATCGAAATCATGTCGGCAAGAGTTTTGTTTAGCGGCTCGGTGAGGCCGTTTGTTCGTGGATGGTACGCCGTAATTCTGCGGTGGACGGTATGGCTGAGGCGGATAATTTCTTGGGTGAGTCTTCTTGTGAATGCTGTTCCTCTGTCGGTAATAATGGTCGTGGGAGCTCTGTGCCGGAGTACAATGCATTCAAAGAACTTCACCACTTCAGCGGCAATCCCTTGAGGGAGGGCTTTTGTCTCGGCGTAGCGTGTTAAGTAGTCCGTCGCCACGATTATCCAACGATTTCCTGAACACGATCTCGGGAAGGGTCCGAGTAGGTCAATCCTCACCTGCTCAAACGGTGCCGACGGCGGCGGAATCGGCTGAAGGCATTCAGACGTACGCACTGGTGGCGTTTTTCGGCGTTGACATTCCCTGCACGTTCTCACGTAATGATGGACAGCTTTGGCTAGCTTTGGTCAGTATATTTTTTCCTTATGCGGGCCAGTGCTCTGCTGTACACCAGGTGACCGGAAGACGGCTCGTCGTGACAGGATACGAGAATTTCCGGGCGCATCCCCGAAGGTACAACTAGAAGCCATGTAGCGCCTTGTGGTTCGTGATTCTGCTTGTAGAGGATACCGCTACTGACAGGCAAAAATGACAGAAGTTTAGCACTCGCAAGTGAATAAAAAGTGGTTAAAGAGATTGAAACATTTATTTTATTCAAAAACAAGCTTTCGGACGGAGTCCGTCGTTCATCAGGTGTGATCGTCTGAAGACGCCAGGGACGTTGCCAGCCCGAGTGCTAATCGACCCGACGGGTCTCTCAGGCCGGCGAGCCACCATAGAGCATGATGGTCTGTAACTACTTTGAACGGGCGTCCGTATAAGTAGGAACGCAGCTTTTTGTTTGCCTATATAAGTGCAAGGCACTCCTTCTCTGTTGCCGAGTAGTTTTTCTCGGCCCTGGATAGCGTTCTACTTCCGTAAGCGATGACACGTTCGAGGCCAACTCGTAGTTTAACCAGCACTGCCTCGAAACCTTCATTGCTTGTGTCGGTATGTATTTCGGTTTCGGCGTTGCGGTTGAAGTGTGCCAGCACAGGTGCAGTTTGGAGGCGTGTCTTTAATTCGTCGAAGGCCCGTTGTTGCGCTTCGCGCCACTCAAAAGAAGCGCCACCCTTCGTCAGTGCGTTGAGCGGTGACGCGGTTTTCGAGAAACTTGAGATGAAGCGGGCGATAGTAGGCGCAGAGACCAAGGAAGCTTCGTACGACTTTAACTTTAGAAGGAACGTGGTAATTGGCGATAACCGCTGTCTTTTCGGAATCCTTGCGTATGCCGTTGCCGCTTACGAGATGGCCGAGAAACATGAGTACTTGGTAGGCGAACCGACATTTTTTTCAGGTTTTAGCGATAGTCCGGCAGCTCTGATTGCTTCGAGAACTTGCTTCAGCCGTTCTACATGTTCCTCGAATGTTCTTGCGAGGACCACGACGTCGTCGAGGTACACAAGACAGGTTTGCCATTTTAACCCTGCCAGTACGGTGTCCATGACCCGCTGAAACGTAGCTGGAGCTGTGGAGAGGTCGAACGGCGTAACCTTGAATTCGTAAAGCCCATCCGGAGTAACGAAGGCCGTGTTCTCACGATGGCGTTCGTCGACTTCCACTTGCCAGTACCCCGTCTTGAGGTCCACCGTTGAGAAGAACTTCGCATTTTGGAGACGATCGAGTATGTCGTCGATGCGTGGTAACGGGTAAACGTCCTTCTTCGTGACCTCGTTGAGTTTTCCGCAGTCGACGCAGGCAATATGTTTCTGTGTCATATTCTCTGATCGAACCATAGATGTAGCCATTCGTGGCAGACCCGGCTGGGCAACTTCTTTAAAATTGGAAGCCTTATTGAGCTCACCTGGACCATTTGACGTAATCATTTGGATTGGTAGAGTGTATGGGACTAATTGGTAAGCCCCTGCTTGCCAGATATTTGTAATGGGGGACCAATTGGTTCCAAATGGTTTCAGTCCAATGGGTGACGAAAACACACCCGGAATCCCAATTGACTTGAATTGGAAAATGTCCAATCAGACCAATTCTTTTTTTTGTTTTGTTTTCAAATGAGAATTCCACGATGAAGGATGAAAGTCACTGAAAAGGTCAGCCAGCTGTAGGAATGGAAGTCGCTGAGAAGGCGTGTTAGCTTAGCTAATTGGTAGAGCCCTGGACCGGCAATCCAGAACCGGCAATCCTGGACCGGCAATCCAGGGTTCGAGTCCTACAGATGGCTAACCTTTTCAGTGACTTTCATCCTTCATCGTTAATTTCTTAGGCAAATTGATGCTCTGTATGTATTTGTCCCTTCTATGTTGTTCCAGCCTCAGAACGTCAGTTCTGTCATGTTCATCAGTTGCCGCCTGCGTCGATCCCGTCGTATGATTGTGTGTGTCAGTGAGAAAAATGTAAGAGTGAAAGGAGGATAAGTGAGAGAGAGTGGCTGGTTTGTCCCTTCAGATGACGCACCCTGGAAGTCGCTGAGAAGGCGTGTTAGCTTAGCTAATTGGTAGAGCCCTGGACCGGCAATCCAGAACCGGCAATCCTGGACCGGCAATCCAGGGTTCGAGTCCTACAGATGGCTAACCTTTTCAGTGACTTTCATCCTTCATCGTTAATTTCTTAGGCAAATTGAGGCTCTGTATGTAGCTGTCACTTCTATGTTGTTCCAGCCTCAGAACGTCAGTTTTGTCATGTTCATCAGTTGCCGCCTGCGTCGATCCCGTCGTATGAATGTGTGTGTGAGTGAGAAAAATGTAAGAGTGAAAGGAGGATAAGTGAGAGAGAGAGTGCTGGTTTGTCCCTTCAGGTGACGCACCCTGAAAGTCGCTGAGAAGGCGTGTTAGCTTAGCTCAATTGGTAGAGCCCTGAACCGGCAATCCAGAAGATGAGGGTTCGAGTCCTACAGATGGCTAACCTTTTCAGTGACTTTCATCCTTCATCGTTAATTTCTTGGGCAGATTGAGGCTTTGTATGTATTTGTCCCTTCCAGCCTCAGAACATCAGTTCTGTCATGGGAATTCCAGTTTACAATTTAGACTGATCCTGCACATTCACAATCTATTAAATCTGAACTAAATACATAAAAGTAGTTGTACAACATCTAGTCACTAATAAGATATCTTGTAGGTGACATACTAACTTATAACACATACGATTTAGTAACGTAAGCAGATGCCTCCCAAGAAAGCAAACCATTATTCAGTAGTTTGTTGAACAAAGAAGGTAGGTTCACGGTCTTTATTTCCGCAAGTGAAAAGCCTGTTGCTAGACAGTTACTAGTTACAACACCTTTAGCAACGAGCAACCAGTCCGTACGTGTGCTAATTGTAAATTACTGTCAAAGTTTACTGCGAGTGTTGTCCATGATTAAACAATGCTAAGATACACGGCTGGTGTTGCGATTAAACTTATTCAATTCGGCTCGGAATTTGCCGTAAAAAACCGTCTTGGAAATGCAAAAGACAAATACAGGCATGTAAATAGTGAATCCAATTGAGTTGAACTGCAGTTCCCATACTCGGCGAATACTGTCATCGTTGCTAGCAACAGCGTGTAACCTTTAACCAAAGTCCCGGCGCAGCCTTGACTGGTCCGTATAGAGGAGGGTCTCGCAGCCTCTGGTTCTTAAAGTATGACGCACGGGTCTTGCTGAGGTTGGAAGAACAACAAATGCCATTACAATTCATACAAAGCAGGAGTATAGGGAAGAATCTTTGCACTGCGTCAAGAAGCGGTATAACAGTTTCACAAGGGAGAAACAATTAACTGATTATGGTTATTGTTGATGTTCTTCTTAATTTTGTTAATTATTATATTTAGCTATTCTTCTTCGCAGAGACGGGCTACCCGAGTGCGCGCATTGGTGGGAACTCCTTTCTGTACTGTAAATCCTTATCTCCTGCCCGTTGTATCAACCACTTCGCCATCGTCACTTCCCGGAGGAATCACCTACAGCTCCACCAAGCGCAAATTCCGTGTGATAAAACAATTTTACTCTCTAGCAGCATCTACAATGTTCGTTAGAAACACCGCTTTGTTAAGCGCGCCTCGTAATTTTAAGCAAACCGTCTTCTTGAAAGCATAATACTTGGGTTAATTTGTATCACGTACTGCTTACAACCTTATCACTCCATTTATAAGTGATGAGACTCTTAACAGTGTTTTGACGCATTACGGCCTTGTCCCTGATGCGCCATAAAAATGCTAATCATCATCATCATTCTTGTGCATTATTATTGTAGTTTGTAGTGTTATACAGGTGCATTTATAGAAGGTGCTTCTCGAGGAGTGGGCGAAATTTTCAAAAACTAATGGATCATTTCTCCTTTGGGAACTAGGTTGCAGCACGTATGAAGGATATGGTCCATTTCGACGCGACACTGTTTTTTACAGCCAGCGTCAACATCATACCAGCTTTCTGTATTTGATTTGCTCTATTAGCCCCTCTATTGGCTTTATTTTGCTTTTGCTTTCAAGGTTCGTTACGTTCATCAATATTATTACGTTATGTCATGATATGTTATTAATATTATTATTATAAATAATATGAATATAAATATTTCGGTGATTTAAAACGCAATGTTGCAGAGTGGATGTCCGAGGCTTGCAATCCTAAAAACAGAAACCGGTGCGTGCTCCTGTGTCGCTGTTTCCTTCAGCTACTGTACAGCTCGAAGAAGAGTGAACTTGAACACGCCTCGGAGCGGGAAGAGAGACACTCTAGCGTCTTAGGAGAAACAAAGGAAAAGAGTGTTCCCAGTGTCCCACTTGTGTTGCGGAGGAGTCCTCCTTGACACGCGCTGCTGCATCGGCAATACCCTCACCTATGGTTGTCATCAAGGCGCTTGTTTGGGTCTTGCAGCAAGTATGCAAGGGTGTGCACTGGTCTATATTGCGCCGATACGATGCCGTTATCTCAGTGATACACGCAGAGGAAGCACGCCTCTGCGTAATCGCCGCAAGCCAAACCAGATGTCGCGATGATAACAATAGCCGAGGGCAATCTCCAGTCAACAGCTCGTGGCTAGGTGGACACCCTCGAGGCTCATGTGGGAGAGTCCTAGCACTATTTTCGTTTACTTCTCCTAAGCGCCGCTGAGGTGGCGCTCTTCCCGCTCCGCAGGTAGGAGCGCATTCCAGTTAACTCTGCTTCAAGCTGCACCTGCCTACCCTGAGCGATACAACCGCATTGTGCTTGTGCGCACACTTGCGAACAACAGCCATGTATGATTTCGCGGCGTGAAATAGGACCAGATGATCTAGAAAAAAAAAGATAAGATAACATACACAGCGCGCCCAACTTCGTTGGCCTTGCTGTTTCCTGGCAAGGGTCGGACTGGGACTTTTGCACGTAGGGTGTTGTTTTGTACTGACTGTATGTGCTTACCTGACTTTCACGTAGTTGAAATTCTCTGCACAATTCAGCCTTCTCGTCCTCATGTCTTCGCCTCTCTTCTTCAATCAGCTAACGTAGAATGCAACGGTCAGTTCATGGATATAGGCGCATTTATTATCTAGGCAACAGTTTGTTTCTTTTTTGACACTTGGGGCCTGGGATCACCAACACCGATAAACATTTGAACCGAGATCAGCGGTCCCTCAACTGGAATTTAGCCCTGAGCTGTGCTTCGCCAACGGCAGTTACTGCCAATCAAAACATTCACCACGATAAACACTAACTAAGAAAGAACTGAGTGTCAATTTGAAGTTTTAGCAACTCTTGATATCGGTTCAATGTTAACCCCCGTTTGTGAAACCGGGCCTGTTCAACTAGAGCTAACGTATAATCAATTCATCAGAGAACTGTGCACGCCCAGTATTGTTCCTTGTGTATATAAACGACATAACTAAATCTGTATAGGGCTGGGTACGCTTAACAGTATAACGCGAGCGCGTGGCCGAAGGGAAGCCAGCGCCGTCCGATTTGACGCTGCGTTCGAGATATTCCGTCTGTGAGCATGTCCGCTTCCTTTGGACTCAAGCTGTGGCCACTTCGACTGCTCTTGTGGCATGCTTCTCCTTTGCCGTCGTTTATCTGCTGTGCGCTCTCGCGCAAGTAGCGCATAGCAATGCGACGGTATTCGTGATCCAAATGAGTGCTAGCGGCTTAGGACAGTGCTATCAGAACTCCTCCCTCGCAGCCTGTTATTGTATTAGTAATACAGTGGTATTCCAAATGATACTGATATACAATACATTAATAGTAATAAAAATAGTATACTGCTCCGCCCTGGTGCATTGCCGAGAAGCAAGAAGAACGGCTGGAAAGGGCGGATGTGGGATTGCAAATAAGTGTTTCTTGGGATGTCCTGTCTCATCACTCGTCTATGGTCGGTTGTAGAAAACTACCAGACATCGCGCTCATTGTTGCCAGGGTGCACTCAGGAACCATAAGCAACACGGGGTTGTCCAGACCGTTTATGAAGTTTCCTCATTTTCAGGACAGTATTGGGTAATGAATTCCAGTGTTCTAGTGTGCGTATGAAGAACTACTACTTAAGGCGGACTCATGAAGTACAGTTTACATCCGCTTCCGGTGAGGGATGGCAGCACCGCCAGAAAATTGTTTCATTTGTCCTGCTTTCTTCCCACCCTCTAAGGAAGTGGTCTAATCGGCCGCAGTCTGCAGGAGATGCTAGCAAACGCGAAAAACTTTATTTTCATTCTCAGAGATCTGGAAAACTGCAGTAAGTTTTATCCAAGTACCAAGTACTGGTCACACATGATCAAATCGAAACCAGTGCTAGAAACACCAAGGAACACACAGGACGGACGCAGTGTACATTTATACATTTGTTGAAAGTACAGTGCGTCGGTCCTGTGTCGTCCTTATTGCTTTTAGCGATTTTATCGAATTTGTCGACTGCAATCATTTTCTTGACCGTCACTGTAAGGAATGGTTTATGCTTGGCCCAGATATCGCGGTTGTGCGTGCTTCGAGCAAAGTTTTGTTGCACTTCCCGTAGATTCCCATATGTTGAAAATATTGCAAGCTTTAATTTGCTTAAAACTCACTGGAGCGCTTCGGGCCTTCAAAATTATGTCATTCCCTAGACAAAGTCGAGAGGAACACGCAAGTTCCCGTTTCGTGTAGAAAGTTAGCAAAGTATTCGAGAAGTCCGAGAACAAAAATTCCTCATAGACCTTCTTAGAAAGTGAGCCCACCTAAATTACATTGGTTCCTGCTAAAACGGGGGTTGACAATTGATCCCAATGACCCAGCCATGCTGTCCTCACAATAGCAGGTCTTACACAATCTGGTAACCGAAATGCAAGAGATGAGAAGCCTGCGGCGTGATTCTAATGTCGGATGGCTATTCCACTGCTGCGTAGTCAAGGTTTGATCTGAGAGGAGCATTATATGCTACAATTTTCCCATCTATTGGTGCATTTTATATTGCACGCCTGAACACGAACGCCACAGTTTTCACTGCAGAGCTTTACGCCATACTCCTGGCTCTGCGGCACATTCAACAAAACGACCTTCAAAATTCAGTTATTTACTCCGATTCGCTAAGCTCTGTGCGTGGGCTGCTTTCATGCTCTGACACCAATAATCACCTCGTCAAGCGAGTTCGTGCGCTTGCGACTCAGCTTTCTTCCCGATGCTCTTCAATCTGTCTCTGCTGGGTCCCCAGCCACATTGGGATCCTGGGGTATAAACGAGCCAACCGTGACGCTCGGCGAGCGTTTGCATAAGAGGAGTGATCTCTAGGACTACCCTACCAAGACATCCTGCCAGTGTTAAAGAGAGCTGTCTACACACAGTGGCAGCAGGAGTGGGACATGGCAGAAAATAACAAGCTACACGTCACACAGCCACACCGTTTCCCCCCGCACATCAACAGATCCTCCGAAGTTCTTTACGCGAGATTGAGGATTGGGCACACATGGCTCACACATAACCACCTACTCCAGAGGTCAGGATCCGCAAGCTTGCGCGCACTGCGGTGACAGCTTGATTGTCTTGCACGTACACTCCTAAAAAAAGGGTGTACTTTAACTCCTTTCCTTGCCACATATATAACACCCTTTTGGAGAGTACAATTACGCTCAAAAGGGTGTCTCCTCACTCCTTCAACGGGGTAGCATAACACCTTCTCCCTGCAGGGGAGTAATATTACTCTCCAGTAGAAAGGGAGTGGGGAGAAAGGTGTTATGCTACTCCCTTGAGGGAGTGAGGGGACACCCTTTTGAGCGTAATTGTACTCTCCAAAAGGGAGTTATATATGTAGCAAAAAAGTAGTTAAAGTACACCCTTTTTTAAGAGTGTACTGACATCCTGCCCTTATTTCGAACACCAACGCCAACAGTATTTCACCGCATTCTACAGATACCATGTCCCATTCCACCCAGCCCTTCTACTGGCTGACACTCCTCTTGTGCCGTTTAATAATGTCATCCAGTTTTTGACTATGTGTGGGTGACTTAGTCACATGTAGATGTTAAGTATTGCTCCGCTTTTCTCTAATATCACCGAACTCCTCATGTAAATATCTAATCCTGGATCACGTCATCGCTCACACTTGTAGATAGCTCTCAAGTGCCATACTCACTTGTTATCATCATCCTCCTCTCTCTCTTATCCTGGACCATCTCATCGCTCCATACCTGTAGATAGCTTTTAACTACCACACACACTCTCTCTCACATCATCTCTCCCATAACCATTTCCCACACACTCACCATAGTTTTGGCGCTCTATGGCCTTTGTTGCCGTTGTGCCATTAAACGCATAATATCTCTCTGTCTCTCTCTCACGTGCGCGCATTTTATATTTTTATTTTTTCATAAGCCATTGTTCTCTTAACGCTCTATCCGTTCCTCCTTATCCAGAACTTCGTTCGAAATTGCGATGTTTCGGTATGATGTGGTGCACAGCTCTACTCTGGTTGCTCCACCTCACGACATGTTGCCCACACATATTCGAACCATTAATCGAAGATATGTTGGAAACGACAAAAGAACGACAAGAAAATAGCTTTTTGTTAATTATCGGAGTCGGAAACCTTATTTTTTCGGTAAGCAGCCCGTTTATTATCGCAAAAAAATGAGAATAATGTGTGTTGTAACAGAGCTATGAGAAATGTCAAAAGAGAACAAAGTATTGAATTTACCTTTTTCAAATCTAAGTTGTGCGCTTCGGCCACATCTCTCATCTCCTTGGCACGTCTCTCGCTCTCCTCCTGAAACATCTAACAGAGAAAAGGAGCTTGATTAGCGCGGGAAAAAAAAAAAAAAAATGAACGGAAATCGTGATGAACATCATGCACTTGTCCCAATCTACTTTTTGTTCCTGTACGATTCTTTTTTTCTCTTTCGGCGAATTTGTGTGCTGATATTCCGTGCGCACTGTAAATTACGATGCTTCGCATTATTATGGTAAGTGAGAGCTTGTTGTCGAGGCTTGTTATGAACTAGATGCTCTCGGAAGCGAACTCTACATCACGACAACCTGACAAACCTCAAATTCACAAAGCGCTGTGATGCCATCAAATTTCTAGTAAGCTACTTTGAATGCCGTGAATGTCCCAATCAAGAAAACCAAACTTGGAAATAGTCAGACGTGATGCTGAGACAACGGTAATGACGAATGAATTTAGAATCGCAATTAAATTTCTTAATGGTAGACATCTCCCTGTTTGAAAAGAAATGTCATACTGTTATCGACAGCGCCACCAATTTGGTAGAGTCCAACTATGCTGGAAGCTGTGGGCGAACAAGGTCACCCCCGAAAGCCACGTTTCTTTTTTTTTTCTTTTTTTTTTGTGGGGGGACATCTTCAGTCCCTCTTTTCTTTCAATAGGAAGCAGCCAACAAGAGCCCATTCGTGGAACCCAGTCCTCCCCCCCTTTCCGAAAATTATTTCGGTTTCAGTCAGTCTACCAATGTCATGATGACGTTTCTCGGGTAGAGGGCTATTAGATTCTGTTTTTTGCAAACGTTCACGGCACGTCGGTTACACAGCGGAGGCAAGTTACGACTGCATTTCCGCTAAAAGGTGCCCCGGTCGGCAGACACTCTCGCTTAGGGCTTACCCTCGCTTAGGGCTGACTACAAGTCACATGACTGCAGGTAAAATCATAAAAAGTGACATTGTAACCATTACCTTCTCCATTCTTGCTTGGTATTCACGTTGACAAAGCTCTCGCTCCTCAGCGACCCGGTTCTTCATTTCCTGCACACAATGAGGCTTATAGGACGACACACAAGCTCAGGAACGCGCATAATAACTCGACTTACATGGCTATACTCCCTCAGCATATTGCGAGTGCGTTTCAAGGTGTCGTAGCGACTATTCAGCTCCTGCAACGAAAATATCAACTTTTTATATATGTATGTTACGCGTATCAGTAAATATAGCTTCTCATCCATAATCGTGGCTAAAATGTGCGATGTGTGTTAGTCTTGGAACCTCTTCTCAGAGTATTCGCAGGCACTCCTCCAGAACAATATCCAGTTTTGATCCTCCATCGTGAAAAACGTCACTGCGGGTCACATTTTATTTGCTGCCCACAATCGTACACACAGAATTCCTCATAGCGGAAAGTACACTACTCCGGCTGCTAGACTACGTTGAAATTCCTAACAGATACCAATCTCTGCGATAATGCGTTTTGAGAATTGCAACAGTGGAACTAGGAAGCAACAACCAAAATACCAAGCCTGGCACGGTTGGGGACAGCCCGGAGCAGAAAATGTGCGGAATTTTTAGAAACAGCAGAAATTGCATTGCATGACCGGTTGCAGATGCCCGACGTTTCAAGTAACAAACTTCCATTACGACATTATTCTACGTGTCTTTTTAACGACATTCCCGGGATTCCAAAACTGCGATGCTACCTCATTCCAAAACAACAAGTCAATGTGGTGCACAAGCGTTGCAATTGGAGAGCAAGAAAGCCTAGAGGACAATAAGCAAGAACATAAAACGAACGCTGTCAAGTGTGATCTATGGAAATACAGGTGGGCAAATGGATGCAACACGCCATTATTCAGCACAATCTCAATAACGATTTCAACTGAGCCAATACTTACTTTCAGCCAATAACATCATCATACCTGCTCAAGGTGGTCCTTTACAGATTTAGCCAGTCGTATATCAAAGACGCCCACACTTACAACACTCCTCTATTTGCCGCAGAAATCTTGTTAGTCGAGTAAATGGGAATGAAACGTGTGACCATAAGCCGTGTTGCTAATAATGTCATCATGTTTATTTTTTTGTTTTTTTTTACCCGAATGCTGATAGTAGCTCCTACTACAATGAAAAGAAACTGCTGCCGCCCTTATACATCTGACTCACCACAACACAGCTTATCAGCAACAAGCACCGGAATACTAAAACTGGGAATACGAAGTGACATTTAATTCCGGGCGCATATTCCATGCAATGTGTATGTTTCTATGCTATCTACGCGTGGTGTATTTTTACGCTTGAGCCGAAACAAGAGCAGGGAATTTATCGAGGGCAAAAACACTTTAGTTTCCTAAACATGATCGAGGAATTTCTTCCCCAGGGGCAACACCCCACCCACCACATTACTGACGGTGTTATAGTTAAATATAATAATGTACCGCTTCATAATAATAATAATAATAATGATCACCATCATCATCATCATCATCATCATGTTGATGGTGTTCGCGACAAGCGAACGTAAAAGCTACTACAGTACATTACCTCTATCAGCTTTTCCCGAAGAGTTGTCACGAAGTCTCCCAGCTTGGGTGCACTCTCGAACTTTTCCAAGCACACTCTCATCAGCCTATCATGTTCAGTTACGATATCACTGTCAGAATCGGAGTCTGCAGTCATCCTGGCGACCTGTAAGAACGATTATTTAATGAAAAGAACTCGACCATTACGTTTCTTTTCTTTTCTTTTTTTCAGTGCAGTTCAATCATTTATTGTCCTTTCGGTCGAAGGGAAGCAAAAGGCAGAGGAGGCTTGAGTAAGGCTACCCTCCCAAAGTACATCGTACAGCAGCGGTAAAAAGTAACAAAATACAAAATAACAATATAAAAGTTAACAGATTAAGAAGTAACGAAGTAACAGAATACAACGTAACAATATTAAAGGCACAACGAGGTGGTTAGTCCATGTTTAGAATGAAACTAGCGAGGTTCTTTTTGGTCATTACTAATAAATTGAATAAACATTGAAGTGGACGTATATTGTAGTGTCCATTCCACACAAATGTGTACATCACTGGTGTATTTCGTGCCTGTTGGCTCCGAGGACCAAATCTCAGGCAGACTGGTTCCACACTAACCTCAATGAATCACGTGAAAATCCTTCCAAAATTTCACCAGCACGCTGATGGCAGTGTACATGTCGTATGGACCGAATGAGGGGCGCCGTCCAAGCCCTCGAGAGGGAGACCCGTCGTTTGGAAGCGTGGTGTTGGGATTTCTACAGGGTGTTTCGCCTCAAGTGACGTACTCGCCGAATTTTTCTGTTACTTTCGGCAATTACCTTCTACAAACTTTTGGTGCCATTTTGAAAGGCTTTCAACAATTTTTAATTCAGGGATTCTTTGCGACTGAGCTTCGTGAATTACCAAGAGAACCTCACTTTTTTAATACACCGGCCCCGGTGGCCGAGTCGGTTGCGTGTTCGCCTTCTGATGCCGAGATCGCGGATTCGGACCCGGCCGAGCACGCCAGCAACTTGTTGGCAGGATACAAGTTGCTAAGACACGACGTCTTTGGCGAGGGACTTTAAATTCGGGGTGCCGTGCGGTGAGCTTGCATCGCGTGTTAAAGAAACCTCAGGTGGGCAAAAGAAATCCACAGACCGACCGGTATGGCGTCGCCCACGATCTCAGTTGTCTCGCGACGTAAACCCCCAATTATTATTATTACTTTTCTAATACAGAAATATGAAGTCATCCACGTATAAGGAGAGATCCAACAAAGACCATGCACAGAATTGCAATAGAAATGGTGTGAATAAAAATTGTGAAAATTACGCGCGCATCCTCGTCGCCAATTGAAGTGGCCGGACTTCGTGGGTAGACTCTTTATTGCACGGAGGCAAGAACTCGAACGCCAGCTGCCTAGCAGCTGCTCACGAGACTCGCCAGTCTCCATTCTTAACATCGGTGCCGGTGGAACTGCAGCGCCACTACAGGATCAAGTGTTAATCGGCGTTGGAGAAACAGGGCCTCAGACAGGGTTCTGAGGCACGTTAAATGTGATCTCGCCAATCAATTTATCTGTACGGTGAACTGCGATCCAGCTAAGACACGCGAAAAAATGGTATCTGATAGGGGGTCAATGAGACAGATAAGCCACGGTGAAACTATGTGATTATCCAGCCCATAATTGAAATGAAAGCCAAGTTAATTTCGCTGGACCGTCGACAAAGCCACACGTTCGACTAAACCATGCGCGGCGATAATCACTGGTGAATTGAATAAGGGATATATTGCAATACACGTCCCAGCGACACAGCGCTTATCCCCAAAGTTACTGCAACCAAATAACTGTTGCTGCGTTGATGTCTACTCCCCATTGATCCTCTCAAACCAAAATTATTTCGGTTGTTCTAGTTGGATGAAGTACCAGATTGATAACTAGGGAAATATTTAGCCTGACGGGCGGAAAAGCGTGCCCGTCCTACATTGTTCTAACTGGTAGACAGAAAAGGAAGTTCTGGTGAGAAAACAACTTCAATGAGTTACTTACCGCTTCCATTTCGGTTTCATATTGTTTTACGATTTCTTCGATGATTCGCTTGTTATTAACATATGCTGTTGCCTGTGAACAGAAAGAATATTGAATATCATTTCTACCCGGTTATCGAAACCCCTCATATATACGACGTACAAAGGAAAACTGCAATTGTTCCTCGCATTAATGCATTCTCGTCGTTGTGTCAGAGGTGTGTTCTTCCCAAAAATCTATTGCTTGTATTCGATTCTACACTACCGAGATCAGGTGCAATGTAACCTACGTTGAAGACTGTCATGGGTTCAGGGAGCTGCTTTCCGCTGAAGACGTTGAAATAAACCTGAAACATATGAATGACTCTTTACAGCTCAATCTCACTCTCAAGCACGGGACTCAACAAAACTAAACCGTATTCGCTCTACAGTGTGCAACACAGACATGAAAGAAGGACGCGTGATCGATTTCGTCATCAAGTAACGAATCTTCCGACGTAAAGTCCTCGACCGTATAGCTATCGGCAACGGTAGCTTTCACTGCGGTTTCGACCGGAGGAGTGGGAGCTGAGTCACCCTGCTGCGGTACAGCTGAACTATTGGCAGAGAGGATAAGATTCTGAGATACACACGACTACGATTGGCACTGATAGGCACGATTGCCTCATCAACGGTGTGCTAAAACTGCCTATTAAGCCTGGTTTAGAGTCCGACGGATCGGTGCGTAACGACGCGCGGCGCAACGACGCGCATCGCCACCCGCCGCCGGTGAGTTCATAGTTCGATGACAGTCGACGAAGCGCGGCGCGGTGGCAAAGCGCTACCAAGCCAGCCGCCGTCGGGGGAGTAGAACAATGCTCTGCATCTGGCGGTGACCAGAGAGCTGTGCACGGCGTGAGCTCCAGTGGACCCGCATTTCTCAACATGGCGTCGCCTATTGAGCTTTTCAACGAAACTGGAAAGGAACATCCGTCCTATATAATAAACGACGGATGGCCTATAGTACTCGTAAGACGTGCGACTTTCTTTAATTCAGTGTTCATGTTGGGGGCTACCAAACAGTGCCAACGATGAGAACACGGATTGCCTTTAATCGGATTCCAGAACCCGGGTACAGATATGATTGCTTTCCCACTAGGAAATGTGGAAATCCCCGGGGCTGTTTTCGTTGCGCTGCGCCGGATCGTATCAGACTGTGATCCCGGCAGGATGAGGAAGCATGGCGTAGCGAACGCTGGCTGTCGGCGCGCAACGCTGGCGGCGATGGACGAATGCTGCGTCGGACCCTATACCAGCCTCTAGGATATCACGTAGCGCGCATCTCGAATGAACAACACAAATATCAGCCATCTCGATAACAGCACCCTCGGAAAGCAATGCCTCCTTTGTAGCGCTTCTGCAACTCCGGACACCCCCGTACACCGCGAAAGTAGCGGAGCAGCACGAAACGCGCCCGCCCAATAGCTCAGCTGTTCGCATAGTTCGCACACTTTTATTCCTCGCACTGTGATGTCTCTGCCTCCGCTCCGCCAATCGAAGCCGCGTTGAAGTTAACACTTTCGAAGAGCCTTACAACGTCTCTACAACTTGGAACGGACGGAGCTTACCTGGAACATAGACACGAGCTCTTTACACGTAATCTTCCTTCCATTAATCATTTTGGGAAGTAGCCTTTCGGTTGAAAGCAGGTAATCCAGGAGGCTGTCTAACTGATCCCTAAAATCCTCACTTAAAGCTGAGAACGAAAGAAGACATGGTGAGGTACTGTTGTACTTGGGTGTTTAGTTACAAAAAAAATGAAGAGGAAGAAGATAACATGTACGATAGGGAAACACAGTCAAAAATGGGGAAAGTCTGGCACTCGCAGGTGAATATGGGAAGAACTTAAAGGTATTGAAATATTCAAATAATTTATTGTACAAAAACACAAGCTTTCAGACGGAGTCCGTCCTTCATCAGGTGCGATGCATTGGACACTTGGTAGAGATATTTATACTAACGCGCATCAGAAAAGAGGACACAGAAGGTAGTAAGCGGGAAATATAAATTTTTATTAGAGAGGATTGAGGGCGCGAAAAACAACACAAAAGATGGGGAGGGGAACGGACAGAAGGTCCAGATTGCAGGCTAAACAGAAGTGCTGCCATTGTTTACCTTGAACATGAGAGAACTGATGTTCTGAGGCTGGAACAACATAGAAGGGACGAATACATACAAAGCCTCAATTTGCCTAAGAAATTACCGATGAAAGATGAAAGTCCCTGAAAAGGTTAGCCAGCTGTAGGAGCCGAACCCACATCTGGGTTCGTCTCCTACAGCTGGCTAACCTTTTCAGTGACTTTCATCTTTCATCGTTAATTTCTTAGGCAAATCGAGGCTTTGTATGTATTCGTCCCTTCTATGTTGTTCCAGCCTCAGAACATCAGTTCTCTAATGTTCAACAGTTGCCGCCTGCGTCGATCCCGTCGTATGAATGTGTGTATGAGTGAGCAAAAATGTAAGAGTGAAAGGAGGTTGAGCGAGAGAGAGTGGCTGGTTTGTCCCTTCAGATGACGCACCCTGGAAGTCGCTGAGAAGGCGTGTTAGCTTAGCTCAATTGGTAGAGCCCTGGACCGGCAATCTAGAAGATATGGGTTCGAGTCCTACAGCTGGCTAACCTTTTCAGTAACTTTCATCTTTCATCGTTAATTGTTTATCTTTTCTGACTTCCTTACCGTCTTCGATCGCCTGAGATATCTAAAAAAATCTTTTATATTTCGTTCGCCCCCTCAATCACATTTGTGTATATATATATATATATATATATATATCTTGAAAAGTTGGAGTTGGATCGGACGGCTACGTAATTATAGTTGAAATAAATGGGAGACAGAAGACGAAAGTAGGGGAAGTAACAAAAAAGGGGTTTATTAAAACTTAAAAATCATAAAAGTTAGGGAGGATGTCTACGTTACGGCGGAAGCTCCGCCTTCTTCGGGACAAAAGAGCTAAATGTGGCCACGAGGCTGATAAGGGGCTTGAGAATGACGTGGTCGGTTGGGGGAAATTCCCGCCACCTGGCGGTTGTCAATTGGGGAAATTCCAGAGCGTTTCTGTGTCAGGTCCAGGAGTGGGGTGATCGTCCTTGTGGGTCAGTGGGGACCTTGATCTGGCTGAAACGAGAAAAGGCAACAGGGTCTTATCTAGGTTGTTAGACTTCTTATTGTTGACAGCATGCCAGGGTCCTCGTTAATTGCCGATCGGAATTTGTATATTAGGTAAGATTCCCGTTGTTCCCGGGAGCGGTCGGAGGTAAAGTTCGACTGGAGAATAAAAACTGAGGCTTCGTTGATTGAATGTTCTGGTTGTTTGAAATGGCGTGAGACTGGGAGATTAGGTTTCTTGGTAACATCCGATCGGTGATTGTTGAATCTAATTCGGAAAGAAGTTTTTGTCTGACCCACGTATTGCGCCCGGCATGTGTTGCATTGGATTAGGTAGATAACGTTGCATGAGTTACAGTCTACGTCTGCGTTGATCTTGACGGTAAAGTTGGAATTCGTACTTCTGACCGTTTGTGCGGTCTGCATTAACTTGCAAATCTGGCATCTCCTGCCATTACATGGATGACAGCCCGTCGGAGGGCTAGTGGGTTCGCCTACTTTAGAGCGGACCAAGCTATCTTGTAAGTTACGTGTACGTCTGTAAGCGACACGTGGTGGATTAGGAAATATGTTTTTCGTGCGTTCTGACTGGAGAAGGATACTGTGGTGGCGGCTAAGTATGTTGTTAATGTTTGGGATATTTCCGGCGAATGTTACAGTTAAGTTCACGGCATTACTTTCTGATTTGTTTTGTCTTTTCTCCAGTAAGCTTAGACGGTTTGCCTTGCGAGCTCTGTTGAGAGCATCTTGAACTAGATCGGGTGGATACTGACGACCGACAAAGGTTTGTTGCAGCTGTTCTAAATTTCTGTCCAGATCGTCGTCATTCGAGCAGATTCTCCTATACCGAAGGGCTTGACTATAGGGAATCGCCAGTTTCGTGTGGCGAGGATGACAACTATGGAATGACAAGTACTGCTGAGAGTCTGTGGGTTTACGGAACAGATCAGACGTTAAAACTCCATTGGTTAGCTTAATTTGAACATCAAGAAAGCTAACAGTGACGGCAGAATAGGTGTGAGTGAAGTTAATAGAAGTATGGAACTCATTGAAATCGCGTATAAATTCCAATAGGCTGTCTTCCGAATGTGGCCAGATCATAAATATGTCATCAAGGTAGCGCTTGTATAAAGTGGGTTTGTCCTCACGCGTGCTCAAGAATGCTTCTTCTAGTGAACCCATGAATAAATTTGCATAATTTGGTGCCATTTTAGTGCCCATAGCGGTGCCGTTGACTTGTAAATAGTGGCCATCGTTAAATTCAAAGTTGTTGTTCTTTAGGATCAGTTCTAGTAGAGTAGATACGACAGATGGATCACAAGAAGAATCAGAGTACTTTGAAAAAGCCGCCTCGGCTGCAGCTATGCCATCATCGTGGGGAATATTGGTATACAGGGAAGAAACATCTAACGTAACTAGGAGACTAGATGGGGGTGGCTGACATTGATTTAGTATTTGCAGGAAGTGATTGGTGTCCTTGATGTACGATGGTAGTCGCGGGGGTATGTCCTTAAGAAGATGATCTACGAAACTAGAGAGTTTTTCAGTGGCTGTCCCATTGCAGGAGACGATTGGACGATTGGAAGAAGACGATTGGAAGAAACTGTGAATAACACCAAACGTAAAAAAATGACAAGGGACCAGATAGATCCTGACCTTATGTCTAAATATAACGCGAATCTCGCAGGTAGTAGTAACATAATTACTCCCTCGTTAGATTCCCAAGGTGAAACCGAACACTGTGACAATCAAAATCCTAACGCTCATGACAACACAACCAATACGTCACCTCAAAATGTTGTTAATTTGTCGTCCCACCCCCTCAGCGATTCTGAATTATCACTTCTTAGCCGTGGGCTTTCATTCTGCCCAAATAATAACAAGGTAGACGAATACCAACTCCATCTCGATTTAGATAATTTTGCCCGACGTATGCGTCTGAAAGAGTATTTTCATGATAAGCCTGATACAACACCCAAACCTTTCAAGCCACCGTGTGAATTTACGCCAGAGCCCAATCGCGAAAAAGCTCTTGATATATATATAAAAGCAGTTCAAAAAGATATAATTACTTCATATAATCCCTCTTCCCGCAAAACCAAACCAAATTTGAGTCAAGCCGAGCAAAGTAGTCTGTCGCATCTTAAAAAATCGAAAAACCTAATAATCAAAAGGGCAGATAAAGGTGGTGCAATTGTCGTAATGAATATGCAGGATTATATCGATGAGGGACTGCGACAATTGGCTTGTGCCACGTTTTACAAAACTTTAGACACTGATCCCACGGAACAGATTGTTTCAGATATCACAAAACCTCTAAAGGCATTAAAGGCTGCAAAGAAGATCGATTCGGCGGTATATGAATACCTTCTTCCCCGTAACTCAAAGCCAGGTAGATTCTACATGCTCCCAAAGATTCATAAACCGGGGAACCCCGGACGTCCAATCGTCTCCTGCAATGGGACAGCCACTGAAAAACTCTCTAGTTTCGTAGATCATCTTCTTAAGGACATACCCCCGCGACTACCATCGTACATCAAGGACACCAATCACTTCCTGCAAATACTAAATCAATGTCAGCCACCCCCATCTAGTCTCCTAGTTACGTTAGATGTTTCTTCCCTGTATACCAATATTCCCCACGATGATGGCATAGCTGCAGCCGAGGCGGCTTTTTCAAAGTACTCTGATTCTTCTTGTGATCCATCTGTCGTATCTACTCTACTAGAACTGATCCTAAAGAACAACAACTTTGAATTTAACGATGGCCACTATTTACAAGTCAACGGCACCGCTATGGGCACTAAAATGGCACCAAATTATGCAAATCTATTCATGGGTTCACTAGAAGAAGCATTCTTGAGCACGCGTGAGGACAAACCCACTTTATACAAGCGCTACCTTGATGACATATTTATGATCTGGCCACATTCGGAAGACAGCCTATTGGAATTTATACGCGATTTCAATGAGTTCCATACTTCTATTAACTTCACCCACACCTATTCTGCCGTCACTGTTAGCTTTCTTGATGTTCAAATTAAGCTAACCAATGGAGTTTTAACGTCTGATCTGTTCCGTAAACCCACAGACTCTCAGCAGTACTTGTCATTCCATAGTTGTCATCCTCGCCACACGAAACTGGCGATTCCCTATAGTCAAGCTCTTCGGTATAGGAGAATCTGCTCGAATGACGACGATCTGGACAGAAATTTAGAACAGCTGCAACAAACCTTTGTCGGTCGTCAGTATCCACCCGATCTAGTTCAAGATGCTCTCAACAGAGCTCGCAAGGCAAACCGTCTAAGCTTACTGGAGAAAAGACAAAACAAATCAGAAAGTAATGCCGTGAACTTAACTGTAACATTCGCCGGAAATATCCCAAACATTAACAACATACTTAGCCGCCACCACAGTATCCTTCTCCAGTCAGAACGCACGAAAAACATATTTCCTAATCCACCACGTGTCGCTTACGACGTACACGTAACTTACAAGATAGCTTGGTCCGCTCTAAAGTAGGCGAACCCACTAGCCCTCCGACGGGCTGTCATCCATGTAATGGCAGGAGATGCCAGATTTGCAAGTTAATGCAGACCGCACAAACGGTCAGAAGTACGAATTCCAACTTTACCGTCAAGATCAACGCAGACGTAGACTGTAACTCATGCAACGTTATCTACCTAATCCAATGCAACACATGCCGGGCGCAATACGTGGGTCAGACAAAAACTTCTTTCCGAATTAGATTCAACAATCACCGATCGGATGTTACCAAGAAACCTAATCTCCCAGTCTCACGCCATTTCAAACAACCAGAACATTCAATCAACGAAGCCTCAGTTTTTATTCTCCAGTCGAACTTTACCTCCGACCGCTCCCGGGAACAACGGGAATCTTACCTAATATACAAATTCCGATCGGCCATTAACGAGGACCCTGGCATGCTGTCAACAATAAGAAGTCTAACAACCTAGATAAGACCCTGTTGCCTTTTCTCGTTTCAGCCAGATCAAGGTCCCCACTGACCCACAAGGACGATGACCCCACTCCTGGACCTGACACAGAAACGCTCTGGAATTTCCCCAATTGACAACCGCCAGGTGGCGGGAATTTCCCCCAACCGACCACGTCATTCTCAAGCCCCTTATCAGCCTCGTGGCCACATTTAGCTCTTTTGTCCCGAAGAAGGCGGAGCTTCCGCCGTAACGTAGACATCCTCCCTAACTTTTATGATTTTTAAGTTTTAATAAACCCCTTTTTTGTTACTTCCCCTACTTTCGTCTTCTGTCTCCCATTTATTTCAACTATATATATATATATATATATATATATATATATATATTTCCTAGAAGAAGAACTTGTATCTTCTCCTTATCACCGTTTTCGTCCCCTTTTTTCTGATGCACATTATATCAATAACTCAACGAAGTGTTCGATGAGCCGCACCTGATGAAGGACGGGCTATACGAACGAAAGCTTGTTTTCACAAAATAAATCAAGAATCTTTCAATCTCTCAAAATACTAATCTCGACAAGCAAACACCTTCACGCAAACGAGTACCGAAATAACGAATTCCTCCAGCTGCCCTGCGAGTGTGGACAAGTGGAAAATGTCGAGGTGTAAGGGATACACGATAGGCGTTATTTGTATTGAAGCGCTAAATCGAGGCCGACTTGCTCGGCCAACCGTGGGCTCACTTCCACCAGATCAACTGGCAATATCACGCTCCTATTTAAGTATAGAGGGACCCTAGTTATAACGTGAAAAGAGTTAACACTTGGACGTGGACTGGATTCGTGTGTTCCGTCCTCGTCTTTCGCTGCACTGAGGGTTTTATCCCATTTTAACTACGACTACCTCTTGCTGTCTGTCAGTGAAAGACTCGGTGCGCTGGCGCACAAGTTCCCACTTTGGCCAATCAACAGCATTTCCCGCGTGAATATTTTTCCAAATCACGCTATCATTAAATATATCTTCTCATTAGCGTATTCTGATGCTGCCCACTAGAAATGCCACGTTCTGCTTATGCTGTTGTTGCGTTTATTGATTCGTTAAATTGTGCACTCGCCGTTCTGCGGGAACTGCTCACGCATAAGCTGTTCGGGAGTAATGTAACGGTCGCGATAAGACACAGCAGCTTTTCACCGTGTACTGGTCTTGTGCAGGAATAAACGGATTCAAATCTTCTTAGTTTTTCTTTTTTTGTCTTTCTACTTCTAGTCCACAAATGGTGCGAAGCCATCGTTATTTATAGTCATTACCGTAACTGCAAGAATCACTACATTGCCGGTTTCGAAGCAAATATTATGCATAAAAGAGCGTCTTAATATCAATACGATTCCCCTCACAGAATAGGATAATTCCGTGTTTCACGTGAAATACTTCCAACGTAGAGGTATGCTTCAAGATATCACGTACTGGGCAGGCTGCATTACGATGGGTGCCCGTGCATAAGCGGCTTTAGAATTTGCGTTTGTCCCTTTATGTGAAAGCTACATGGAGCATTGGTTTCTTCTTACTATCTGCTTCGTTCATCACTGAGGGTAGATGCACGGAATTTGAAAGTACAGGAATCTCACCACTAAGCCTTCCGTCAAAACCCTGGCTCTCTACTGCGTCACCAGGTCTGGGCATGAGGAAACATCCCACTTCGGCGAAGCTGGTTCTGATCCTTTTACGCAGTTCGCATACTTCATCTGGCAGTGTGGGGTCCGTTTCAAGCAAAGCTTGAAGCAGCTCTTCTCCGCCTTCCAGTCCAAAAGATTTCTCTTGCGGAAATTGCCAGTCACGTATGAGAAACAGGAGCTTCTGGAACACTTCATTGCCATCGCCACCAGCATTTCTAGCCATGCTAGCATACTCCGTAAATAGCTGGAAGAAGGAATAAATTACAGTCTGACGACTGATCACAGTTCGATATTTTTCTATACTCGTTTTTTTTTACTTTCATTCTTTCCTTTTTTTTTTTGTGCTTTAACCCATAACGCTATGTTACTCCTCGAGACATGCGTATCATTCATCTTTCATTCCACGTTTGCCCAAGTTGATTTCTTCCCAGACGCTACGACACTACGCCTCTGCGCGTGAGAAGAAGAAAAGGTGGGTGGTGGTGGTGAAAGGATTTGCCGTTGTCGGCCTCACAGATGTGTGCCACGTCACAACTGACGCTCAGGAGAATGTGCGTCCTGGGCCGACTTCTAAGGGAACTGTGACGGCATATATCTGAAAGAACGTGAAGGAAGCCCAAGAGAACCCCTAGACAGCAGAACCGGAACCGGGATTCGAACCAAAGATGGGAGGAAGCCCGTGACAAAGCATCTCTCCGCTCAGACAGCAGCAATAATGGGGTATTTGTAGACGACCATAACATTATCGGGAAAAAGTTGAAGGAACGTGGCCCCACGTGCAGTTATAACCTAATTTGTGAGCGTTCCAATGAGGCCGTTCTACGTACACGAAGGAAAGGGGGAAATCTGAGGGATTGCTAGTAATGCTGAGCTGCTTTCATGACTTGTTGCTATTACATTTGTCGGTGAACGAACGTCCAGATGCTGCGTTCGTATCTGTTGGAGACATTCGAGCTTCTTTCTGCAAGCTAAGCACGATATATATATATATATATATATATATATATATATATATGCAGGGTGTCCACGATATATATATATATATATATATATATATATATATATATATCGTGCTTAGCTTGCAGAAAGAAGCTCGAATGTCTCCAACAGATACGAACGCAGCATCTGGACGTTCGTTCACCGACAAATGTAATAGCAACAAGTCATGAAAGCAGCTCAGCATTACTAGCAATCCCTCAGATTTATATATATATATATATATATCGTGGACACCCAGCATATATATATATATATATATATATATATATATGCAGGGTGTCCACGCTAAGTGTGAACAGATTTTTTAAAAATATATCAATCCTTTTTCCGAGATGAAATCAATTGCAATATAACATATGCTGAAGGGCACTCCCTAGGGGGGCATTAACAGACTCCCAAGGCAATGTCTTAATTAACTTTCAATAATTAACTTTTTAATTATAAAAGCTACGAAGTTGCTCCAATGAGAACATCTGATCTCTTCGGTCACCAGATACCAAAACCGTTTTCAGAACAAAAATCCGTTCGGTAAATCGTCCGCCAAAAATTCGTGAAGGAACGCCATTTTTTTTTTCTTTATTTGGTTTATTGCGCATCTTCGAAGAAGCGGCTTTCCTTTACCCCCAGTGTGAGAGAATGCAAGAGCACAGTGCTGCCTCATGCGTCGAATATTAGCTTTAACTTGCGGAAACAAAACAAAAACACAAATCTATCGGGTGACTCTATCGCGACTGCCCTTATCTTGGGCTGCATTTTCCGTTTTCTTTTAATCTTTTTCCAGGACGCAAGAGGCGATAGTGTGCTCTTTCATCCTCTCGTATTGGGGCGAAGGAAAGACGCGTCTCTAGAGATGCGCAATGAATAAAATAAAGAAGAAATGGCGTTCCTTCACGAATTTTTTGCGGACGATCTCTCGAACGGATTTTTGTTCTGAAAACAGCTTTGGTATCTGGTGACCGAAGAGATCAGATGTTCTCATTGGAGCAACTTCGTAGCTTTTATAATGAAAAAGTTAATTATTGAAAGTTAATTAAGACATAGCCTTAGGAGTCTGTTAATGCTCCCTAGGGAGTGCCCTTCAGCATATGCTATATTGCAATTGATTTCATCTCGGAAAAAGTGATTGATATATTTTAAAAAAAATCTGTTCACACTTAGCGTGGACACCATACAATGCAGGGAAAAAAAGCTGGTTGACCCCTGGTTTTCTAATTCTGAACCGCTCGGTGAGTGATCCCTGGTTTGCCAATTTCGAACGATGCGCAGCTACCCAGAGTTGACGAGTCGCAAACACGGCGAAACACATGTCCTCTGGTGCTGTCGCCTCGTTCCATGAGTATATATATATATATATATATATATATAATGGTCCTGGTCCCGGTCCCGGTCTGGTCGAAACGTCGACCGTTCTTTCATGTGTTAAATTACCCATTAAATAAATTAGTTTTTGTTAACTTTGCTGTAATCTGTAGTTCATGTCTTATTGTTTCACTTTTATTCAACTTCGTAGCCGTCTGATATATTAACCTCTTTGACCTATATATATTTATGTAACGTTCGTTCGCTGAACGAGCAGCTCAATGTTTCGCTAAAGCTAAACTTTGGTTCCGTTACGAAACTACGATGAAAATTATATTGTACTCTTTCCCGTTTCGGCGCTAAGCAGTGAATGGTGCCTCAACTGGTGCATCAGTGTTTCTTAGTCCACTATTCCATTGGCACGTATTCCATTGGGAGAGCAGGTCTTGCCCCGCGCTGGGTGCGTGTTCAGGCGCGGTGAAACGGTTTGCTTGGTGAATGCTTCGTGCTTCGTTTACTTCGTGCTAATACTCGCACGAAGCATGCGCTGCGTGTAGCGCGTGACCGCCTGCTTTCCCGGGCTTCGTCGGTGAAAAACTATTGCTCTTTGGAGCAAACGTTGTGCCCCTACTCCGCCAATGAAACATTCAACGTCTGCTCGGTTCTGACAATGGTATACTTTTCGTCACGTCCAGGGGCAGAACCTTGACCCAGCTTTGCCAATGGAATGCGCTAAAGGGCTAAACGCATGGAGCGTTTTTCCAACGTTTTCAGGACGCGCGCGCGCTCGGCGCGCGTATGATCTCGTGGAAACCAGTTTTTCAACGCGCGCGGAGGGCGTACGCCGGAATCTGTCGACTACAGATATTCGCGCGCGTCTGGGCGCGTTTTCCGAGAAGTAGACAGAACCATGGCTCTCGTGCGGCAGACAAGGTGGCGTATGAGCAGCTCGCATAAATTTTTTGGGCATTATCCATCACACTAAATTTACGTGAACATTTAATGGTATCTGGAATGAAGGAACACAGGAACAACAGGAAAGAAGAGCATCTGCACGTTCTAACAGATATTTGTGGTCAACGAATATAGCAACACTGGCGCGCGTCACTTGCTCCGTACGCGTTCCATGCGTTTGGGGAGGTCGCCTCGCTGGTGTTGCTTCGCCGCGTGTGCAAGGCCATGGCGTACGCGCGACGTTTTGACGCTGAGAAAACGTCCAATGCGTTTCGCCCTTAACAGTGTGCGTTGTGAAGAGACTAGCGTCACTGTTCGAAGACCGTGAAGACAAGATCTGTCGGTGGAACATTCGTGTTGCGGGCTACAATTCAGTGAATTGCTATAGAAAAATGCAGCAGTGCGCATCATGGTGCGCATATGCGGAACTCTACGATCGGACTCGTTTCAAATCTGCACGTCCACGAGGAATGCGCGTGCTTCTCCTGCGGTCTGATTGGATGCCACCGACCTTTGCCTCCCGGGGATCTTATCTGTCGCCGTCAAAGACGGCTCTGTTTTCATTCCCTGTTTCTTCCACCAGCTCCCATGGCTCAGTGGTTAGCGTGCTGGCCATGTCACGTCGAGAGTGGGAGGTACCCGGGTTCGAATCCCGGTGCCGGCTGTGCTGTCTGGGGTTTTTCCTGGGTTTTCCTCAGACGCTTTCAGACATATGTCGGTAGAGTTCCCTTAGAAGTCTGCCCAGGACGCACATTCCCCAGGGCGTACGTTGTGACGTTGCCCACCCCAGTTAGGCCCACAACGGCGAACCCTTTCACCACCTTGGTTGTTCTAAACGGTAGCGTTGGGAGAAGTACCTTTGTTTGAACTGGACCAACTGAAACACGAGCTTTCCTTTGAGAGCAAGTTATTTTTTGCATTTTGGGCCCCTTTAAAGAGTTTCTATCGCGTGTTGAGCATTCGGCAGACGTTATAGAGCCCTCAGGTAGCCACACACCGACGACTGTAACGGGACGCATGATCAAAGTTGTCTCGTGACATCAAGCCACAAAATACTGTTACAGTCCCAACTTGTTAATATGACCACAGCCGTACTAGCGGATTTTGGTCATCGAGCGAATTCGCCCCAAGTTGTGCTCAAAAGACCGGTCATTTCATATAAACGAAATGCATTGTTTTATGAACAAGAGTTACATGCGGAATGCATTGCTAAGAAACAGTTCCCGAAGAAAAAAAAGGGTTATAAAGCGGGGATGCCGTATTAACGAGGTTTGTCTGTACTTCAAAATCTGAGACAGCACAGGAGCACTGCGGGGCTCAAACCCTCTTCAAATTCCAGCCTCGGTATGATAGGCCATCATCCTAAACCCTACGTCACTCGACCTGGTGAGGGCCTCGTTCCCGCTCAAGAGCAAAGAAATCGGAATTGCATGACTGTGGTGCACGTTTTGTTTAGCCTTTCTTTATTAATTATCACTAATATTAAGTTGTGCGCATTATGCACCGGAAGACACGGTAACCACATACGTGACTCATACCCACCTTCAGGTGTTCCAAATCGGCTTGGGTTATTTGTTTGGTGAGGTTGTACAGTTGGATAGAACTCAGCAGCATGCTGATTGAGAAAATTGTAACATTTCCTTCTAGCGTGGTCCTGTTGTCGAATGAACCTTCCGTGTCCATGAGGATGACTGCCACGGTCCCATATCTTTTCGTCTCCACCTTGAACACTTTTCCCCACAGGTGAATGCCAGTCGTCTCCCTTTGGCTGCCGTACCTCCAGGAAAACCCCGTCAAGGGTATATTATCCTGCTCCATCCAATCAGATGAATCTGGCGACGCCTCTAGGTGCTCCAGGTACCTGTCGCGTTGCAGAAAACCAATAAGTACATACGCGGTAGCGTGATAAACGTAAGCTCAAGTCGGTCGTGTAAGTTGCGATCTAAGCAATCTAATACCGTAAACGGTGTCCAACGATATCCCCGGGGATGTGGTTCACACTTTCCTGAAATTTAATATACAACTTACTCAGATATTAGGCTTAGGAAATGTACGGAGTCCTAGATAACAAGGTAGTTCCCTCTGTTCCATTAAAAGTTGGAAACGGTTAATAGGGCCGAGAAAATACAGTTCGCATAGTAATGAAGGATAGGTCAAGAAATCGTGGTAGTGTCTCCCGGTACGAAAAACTAATAGTGATATTCATATTGGTTAGTATTATACTATATGTTATTGGTATATTAAATAGTCGTTTCCCCGCGATCCGCAAGTAAACGCCGAGAATACAATCATGACAATGTCGGCGAGAGCAGAGTGGGAATCTGCAATATTTGAAATTCCAGCGCATGGTGAGTTGTGCACGACGTCATATGAGACAACACTGTGACGTTGCAAGGGCGTTCCCCTCATAGCCTCGCAAGGAAGCGAGCCCGCGGGCTCCTGTTGGCTGTCATCGTCGGTCCCACGTGACTACTCCAGATTGAATGCCATGCAATGTCAAGCGGCCTAATGATCGGCCGTCAGGTTTTCTCCTCCCTGTGAATCTTCCCGCGCTGGAAGCTTTCACGACAACAATAGAGATATGATGACGATGATGAAGGTACATGCTTAATGTACATGCTCGAACAAACGCATTCGTCATCCCAACGTTCATCCGAGTGGACACAAAATCTGCAATGCAAGCTAATGAAAATTGTGGCATACGAGGCTCATCTTCACCCGCAGTGACGGATGTATTGATGGCTTACCACCTTGTGTACGAAGCCCTGCAGAGGCTGGCTTTCCAATGGAGTCCAGCCCATTGGGAATGAACAGCGCCGCGGAAGCAGCACTCGCGTCCCAAAGACGGACGGGCATTGTGCTGCTGTGAGGAGAACGTCGTTTCATTCTCGATGCCTCCGCGTACCCCGCCAATACACAACTCATATTCTCCCCTATAAATGTTGAAAAGAGTTGATCCAAGGTTCGCTTTTGGCATGCCACGAAACACTATCCGTTAAGATGCTGCATTCATTCATCAGAAGCAACTCGATGTTGCATTTACAACTTAGTGTGGTCACCGCTTGAGACAAGTTGACGCTGTGTGTTACCGCGGTGCTCTGGAAGATCTAGAGAACATTATTCTTGAGTGCACAGGCTACGAACATTCCCGGACCGCGCTCTCCGGGTCTCTGAGTCAGCTGCCCTCTTGCCCCCCCCCCCACTCTCTCTCTCTCTCTCTCTGCTTGGTCCCTGGATAAATACAGCCCACCAACGTTTTGTCCTCAAGGCCCTATTGAGCTTTTTCGCCACAATACGACTTCGATCATTATTGTGAAGGAGCTCATTATTTCATTCCCCACATCGCCACCAGCAATGGGGTAGAGCATCAACCCTGGCTACGAAACTCCCGATTCATCATCTCAAAATAAAGTTCTCGTTGTTGTTGTTCATCCGAGTGCCCCCTTGCCCCGCTGTCTAACATTTGGTGAGGGTGCGGAGCCACCGACGCCCTTCTCGGCACGCCGCTGTTACGCAGTGACGGCGAAGCTTTGGGCATCGACGCCCTAGCACGACTGAACCACGAAGACTACTGCGAAGACAATGGGTCACTCACGTGACAATCAAGTGATGCCTAGTGTTGACGATGATGACGCGGTGATTATTGCGGGCGTTCCCCGGTCACGACGACTACACCACGCCCTCAACTTCATGTCTAACGAACAGGTCCAACGAACAGGCGCTGGGGCGGCGGTCCTTGTCAGCTACCATTATCACCATACCACCTTACTCGAGCTCATTCTCTTGCACATCCTCCGCAACCCTCAACGTCGTCTTTGTAGTCATGTCCACACCTGCGCTTACCCTCAACCATCTCTCCTGTCCAGGAGGTCAAGCCTTCGGGAGTGTGTGTGTGTGTGTGTGTGTGTGTAGTGGGGGAATGACAATGTGACGACGATGCTGACGTAATACCCGCGTTCGAATTGAGGCGTTCATCGCATCATCGTTTATACGAGTGCCTCGCCTCTATGCTGTCCGACGAAAATAATTGCCAATACAGCAATCGATACGATACGAAAGTTCTTACAGAGTTGTTTGGTGTGAACTAATCCGCGACATAAGTCTACCGATTTCGATTGCCCTAGTAAGACAACTATCCTTTTAAAGCACTACGGGCGTATCTCTCGTACGTGAATGCATCATGTTGACTCCTATAGCCGACAAGGCGGCAGCATGGCAGTTCAAGCTCGTAACAATCGATCGAGTGGTCGGACTCTGCGTGGTGGAGCGGCAAGGAACCTGCCGGCTACCAGGCGAGAAAGCGCTTGTGAGAACGCGAGAAAGAAAGCTGTACAGTACATGGAGGAGCCTTGTTTGGTGAAAAATATGTAACTGTTTCTATCAAATCAGAAGACCGCGACCAGTCAGTCTTCCGAGCCAAGATTTATTTCTCGTATTATTCGCTGTGATTAATATAATTCTGTGAAATGAATTTGTTATCGTTTCATATCTTTGTTGAGAGGAGCCTTTAACCGGGATTTCTTCCCCCTGAATCATCCTCATACACATTATATGTATTAACCCTTTAACATTCTGAAATAAACTTTAATTGAAAGTGGAATGTAAGTGCCATGACATAATTATTCCTCTTTCTCTCTTCCATAACTCAGTTTCTTTCTCTAAAGCCCTCAGTTTTATTAGGAATACACTTATGTAAAGGGTGTATTAGAAAACACTCATCATTTGAGTGTAAAGGCAACACCAAAAAGATGTGCGCCATGGGACAAGCCATTTACACTAAAAAAGTGTTAAAAAGTTTACTGTGATAGGAAGCCAATCGTGTGAGAGACACCTTATTGGAAGCAGCTGACTGCGTGGCTTCAAGTAATCAAACTGACAATTAAACACTGTGTCTCGCGCACGTAGACGTCCCACACGCGGCAGCCGTTTCAATTCGTGCACGGTGGCAGTATTGCAAGAAACTTCGTTCGGCAAACTTGGAGCATGTCGAAATTTCGGCAATCCATTAATCGTGTTGACGATTGCACGTGTTTGTCGACGTTAAAGGAGGAATCGTCGTGATTAGAAGGTATGCTACCACCGTTAATGCGACAAAAACTCCATGCACGAAACGTTCTGATCACGCCGAATGGGTCACGCGGTCAGTTAATATTTCGCTTACATTTCGCGCTCTGTTTATATTCGACAACAACGCTACAGTGCCGGACAAAAGACTACGGAGCACGCTCCGGCTCATGCCTTCCTTAGTGTAGCGCCCTAGCAAAGAATGCGACCGTACGTACTTTTGGACATTGACCTCGTAACCCAGTCACCTCTTGGCAAGTCCATTCGTTACCATTCGCTGCTACCGCGTCACTGTGAGGAAGGAATTTGCCGGAACTTGTCCCGTAAACTTTTGTTCAGCACCGTACATGCATAAATGGGTGAAACTTAATTGACGCATTGGTCATTTCACCCTAATCTGCGACGTCTAAGGCACTGGAAAGTCATGCAGAGTAAGCTTTTTGACACTTTTTTGGTGTAAATAGCTTGTCCCATGGCGCACACCTTTTTGATGTTGCCTTTACACTCGTATGATGGGTGTTTTCTAAAACACCCTGTAGTTAAGTGAATTCCTAATAAAACACTGTTGTAATGGGTGTTTAAAAACATAAACAGCCTTAAAAGGGGAGTATTCTATTGAAAACACCTTTTAGGACGGAATTATTCTCTGGTAACTTCCGCGGCAGCATGCCGAGACCAGTGGCCGAGACATACAGTTCGACGTTCTTGATTCTGGCAAGCACCACTCTGAACATGGCCGGCAGACTTTCAGCCATGGTTCCATCGTAGAACGTAAACCGGAGCGCAATGCGTCACAGGCACACCTCGTTAACTTGGTACGTGAGTGCCGAGGTTTGAAGAGACCTGGGCACCCTAAGTTGCCTATATGGGCGTATCGGATGGATCATATACTGAAATACAATTTGTTGGGGCACGTTCGTTAGATGTGGTCGGGCGGGAAACGTTTGTAACGGTGACGGGAATGTGTTTTCGCAATTAACACCCATGCTTGCAACGAGTCGAAGATATCAAACGAATTCCTAACATCCTTCCCTGTCAAATACTGTGTTTTTAACTCAGGTTATCGTCTATAATGTGATTACTTGCTGAGCGGAGCTGTGAAACCAGCATAATCTTTCTCTCACGAATTAAAACACCATTTTTAACACCAGACTCCCAATTCAAATGGGGTATAAAAAAGGTGTATTGGACGTAAACACCTGTTTCAACACCCCACTTTACACCCTTAATGATAAGCATCGGATAAAACGTGATGTACGTAAATATTACACCTTTAGTAATGCTCCACTTGCACCCTTTGCAGTATAGAAAAGGGTGTTTTTATAAGAATACACGTTTTTTGAGCGAATAAAGGTGTAAAATGATTTACTGTGTGCTCATTCCGACAGTTACAACTTTCAGCAATGATGCAATGATACCCAAGACATGCAACATGACTGGCCCTGTGGCTCGTAGTTGCTGGCTGGAACACCTAAAAGGGCCGTGTACGTTCAAGCAATTCCCAATGATAAAAACCACTTGGTCAACTCCCGTCTCTACGGCGACCATTAGTACAGTGGCTACATAAACGTGTCTGTACCTGATGCAGAATCCGAGAAGGAAGGACTTTCCCAGTCGGAAGCCTCCGGCGACCGAGAGAACCACCACAGGGAGATCTGCAACATCGGGGTGGGTCAGGAGACATGCCAAGTTATCACTCCGTAGTTCCAAGGAGTTTGGGTCGGAGGCCGGGCGCACGACGACCGGACACCCTGTAGTGTGTACTGGCTCCTGAAATGACCACATTCATTGTCACGGATAGCACCATTTTACACGTGTCCCCTTGCAATAGCATATTTGACCAGCTAGCAGCGGTCGAGCGTATTATCTGCATTTTTTCTGTGGCATATTCCTTACCGAGCCTACACAAATATTCATCAGACATATTGTGAACTTCTGAATTTTTTTTCGGGTTCGCCTCTGTACAGATTGCGGCCACTCTGCACATGGCTACGATTAGACTTTATTTTCTTTATTAGCCTCGTACTATTATTTTGTTCCAAACTGTAAACTAATTAAAATATGCATCTCTCTCAGCGCTGGTACAACACCACATTAAAGCACGTATCTCCAGTTGAGTCTATACCGGGTGTTTCAGCTAAATCCCGGGCTCAATAATTCGCGGACGGGAGCACCTATCCAAGAACTTTTTTTTTACATGTGCTGTGTATACCTGTATACCGCCTACATCTGTATCTGCCTACAGGTGTCTGTACACAGCAATACCGTCTTCAAGCTGCGCATGTGTGAATACGTGGGAGGCGCTCAATATTGAAATAAAAATTCAAATGAGTCTCGTGAAAAACAACTTCTAAAGCAGGGCGGTCTCGGCACTAAAGTGTGTACTACAGCTTCAGTGGACACCTTTTAGAGGAATATCTGCCAACGAAGCTGATCATTTTTTGCAGTAATCAATTGGCTTCGGTTCAGATATTTTTGTTGGGGCTGATAGCGGCCAATCGCAAAAGGGCGTAATTAATTGGTCGATAAGTGAGTGGAAGAACGTCCTTTTGAATTTCACGGCGAGCAGACGCGACAAAATGTTTTTTTATAGATAATGTTTTTTGACGAAGCTCATCTATTTAAATAATGAGCGCCTCCCGCTCATTCACACGGTGCGCAGCTTGTAGGCGGTATCGGACAGATACTTGTAAGAAAGAAAGTTCTCCTACTGGTACACCGATTCAGAACTTATCTAACCCGGGGATTTAACTGAAACGCCCTGCATATGTTGCGAGATCCATATATAATCAGGTGTCCTACAGGGACACGTGAAGGACATGCACGAGCTTGCCGAGAACAAAACGTACCGCGATGACTACCATGAAGGCTGCGATGACTGCCACATTTTAAAACATACGTGACTTACAAATTGCCAAGAGCCATTAGAGGGCTAGCCATGCTTGTGAAGTCATGAGAAGACATCAAAGCCATGGAATCTGGCAACAATCACTGTTGATCATCCATATCGCACCACAGACTACGCCAGTATTGTCTTGAAAGACCAGGCTGTTGTGTGTTAACAAAACAGGTTAATGCGAACGTGGTAACCGCTGCCTAAGTGATATGTGGTCATCAAGAAGCGCTCAGCAAAGCCTCGCAGACATATAAGCTCAGATGCGAATAGCGATCTGAAACCGAAACCATCTTCGCTGATCGTTTCTTACCATAATCACAACTGAGTCGGTGTCATCATCACGGAGGCTTTGAAATTGTTCTTATATCTTCATGGGCATGTTGACACAGCGCGGTATCGATAATGTGTTGACAATGACAAGTGATTTCACACGTGAAGAAGAAACCCAAGCTCAGGGGGACAGCATGTGGCTTGTGACAGATTGCTTCAGTGGATTTCTTTTTGTTTTTTTCGTTTTCCGACGGTATTTGACACTAATTCCAGTTTCTCCATTCTTCAAGTTTCGTTACCTTTCATAGGAAGGAAGCGGGAAACAACCGATATGCTGAACAGAGACTGCTGCTGTATTGGTAATCGTCCTGCTCATAGCAGTGAGTTTAATGGGTTCGCGAACTCTGTGTAAATGAATTTCAGAATACTGTGAGTCGAATCGTGTGTATAGGGAAAGGGTAAGCACAGGTTATTTGGACTAAAATGAACAAATTTCATCGTTGGTGCATTTTGTTGGTGTGGAGAAATGCGTTAGTACCGAGCGAGTGTTGATGTGACAGAGTGAACAGGAAGAAATACCCCTGTCACACGGCAAACTGAATCTCATTCCCAGCGAATGACATTTGTACTGAATGACATTCGTTTCGTTTCACACGGTGACACCATGTAGGAATGCATGCGAATGGTGTTCGACCAGCGAATGTGTTCGGGGAACACATTCACATATCCTTTTTACACCGACTACGTATCCCCGCAGTAGAGACTTGCCCAGCAATTCAGGACAAAACGTTAAGCAGGCTTCACCTGATACTGCTACCATAGAAGCCATGTATTAGGAATAGAAAATCGCGTGCAGCACGCTCCGTTGTTGCCGCTTTCCATTCGTTCTCTAGTGGGACGTTGCCTGTGTCATAGCGAAACATTTGGTGCAAGTTTCGTTAACGAATATTGGGTTCTTCGAGGTTGCACTCTGGTTCCAAATTTCCCACCTGTAAAGGAGGCTTCACGAGATACACTGAAGCTTTGGTTGAGGCCCTCAACCAGGTGAGTTAACGCAAATACATCACGCATTTTGCAAGAAACGCGTGAGTTCAATGCTCTGTACGGCATCTCAAACAGCCTACAAGACAGATAAGTTCGCAGAATTTGTTGCGCATGCAAAAATAAAACAAATCCATCGCTGTCACGAGGCTCTTGCTTCGACGCACGAAGCTTTGGTTGAGGCCCTCAACCAGGTGAGTTAACGCAAATACATCACGCATTTTGCAAGAAACGCGTGAGTTCAATGCTCTGTACGGCATCTCAAACAGCCTACAAGACAGATAAGTTCGCAGAATTTGTTGCGCATGCAAAAATAAAACAAATCCATCGCTGTCACGAGGCTCTTGCTTCGATGCACGAAGCTTGGGATGAGGTGCGAGGTCAGTGGCGCGCAGGCAAGGAATATCGTGATATGAGCGATGGTAAACTATCACAGAGGCCGATATTAGAGCACTAAGTTAATTCTTTTCGCCTCGTAAAGTAGGCATCACCTACCTACCTCCGCGGGATGCGCGCATTGAAAATCGAGGAGCGCGTGTTGTGCGTTGTTGTTCTTATGGCAATGCCTTCAAATGCTGATTTGTGGGTGAATATTGTCAGGTTCCTTTAAGGTTCCAAACTTTTGCGCTCGATTTGCTTGGGAGCCCCATTTGATGGGGGGGGGTCCTCTGCACACTTCCGCAATGAATTTCGCGTGGTCCAAATGCCGCTAAGCCAAAGCCTGCGCACTGCACGGATGACATCACATTGCTAAGCTTGGATTTGATAACTTCCTTTATCGTATCGTTTTCGTAGAATTCTTCCGATGTACTAAAACACACGATAATGCAGAGTTTCAGTGCATCGTATGCTATCGCCTTTGCGTACGTAAGGGATAGCGTGGTGGTCCTGCGCAATGCGCGAAGCTCTCTTTATGTTTTTGCGCGCGCAGAGCGCAGAACCAACAACGCTTTAGTCCATCGTGCGCTATCTCCTTTGCGTTCGTAAAAGGTCTTTTACGTATGCAACGTATGCGCTAAAGCTAGTTTTAGTGCATAAGTGCAAGTAGTGCATAAAACATAAAGAGAGCTACAGAAGATACGCAGTCAGAGACAAGGGACGACAGACACGCAACAACTACTTATTAATAACTGAATTAATCTAATGCAACAGAAAACAAGGGGAAGTGACAGGAAAAAAAACTGACTTGTTAGTCAATATATTAATCTACCTTCTTGTTTTTTCTATGTTTTTTTACAGCCGAAGTGTTGGCTGATTCGATTACAAAAAGCTCCATAAGTATACAGGGTGTTCCAGAAAACGTGTCATTGGATTATAAAAAAAAAAAAAATTACGCCACCTAGAAGCATGCGGTCAATGGCATTTGTTCTTACTAGGTTTTTGAAACCTCCTGATGTGAATGTCACGTATCGTAAGTTTAATTATGTAAATATTTGCGAATTGAACTCTGAAATGTGCCAAGTAAGGGTCGCTTTTTTACCCCACCAATATGAAGAGCGTGTCAAATTCACTCAAACTGATGATAATTTACATTGATATTCACGAGCTATCCCATCGAAAAAAAATAGCCGAATATCATGCTTTCCGCAGCACCGGACCATAACGCGCGACGACTTTTTGAACGCAACCACGGCGTCTCGCTCGCGGGTGTCATGCTGACTGGGAGGTGGTGGGTTCGAATCCTCCCACCGGCTGTGCTGTCTCAGGGTTTCTGAGGTCTGAGGTTTGAGGTTTTCCCTGGGTTTTCCGAAGACTTTCCAGACGAATGTCGCCACAGTTTTCCCCCTGAAGTCGACCCAGGACACATACTAACCCCCTTGTCCCTGACTCCTTCTTGCTGTCCTCTCTCCATCTCTCCTCATCTATGCGCCGCTCATAGCCACACTTGCTTCGCGACGCTAACATCGCACGCGGCGTATCTTACCTGAATACAGAGACGAGCTGCGGCCGAATAACTTGTTTCCGCTTTCATAACATCTTTTGAGTTAGAAGTTATCACACCCGTTGAAACATAATATAGATCATCTAAGTGTGGAAGCAATGGATCACTAAATCGCTAGAAGACGTACGTACGTCATCGTGACATTGCATGGCTTCTCTTCTGTTTTGCTCAACTTTTGCTGTGATTTATCACGCGGCAAATGTTGAAACAACCCATAACCTTCAATGTATTGTGGGAATGGACTCCTTGGAGGTAAGACGTTTGCTGAAGATGAGGTTTGCTAAACTTCCAAGCCTCCGCGCAGACCGCCATAACGCCGAAACACGTGGGGATCACGTGACCAGGAACTAGATGGGCGTGGTATTGCCAGGAGCGACCGCTAGAGGGGTCCCACGGCCCTCCGATCTTATAGCTCTCTCCTTAGTTTCTTCCCTCCATGCTTTTTCTCTATGTGGGTTCGGGGCAACTCATGGCTGCACTAAACGGGTGCGCTCCTTTAATCTGGGACGTGCAGTGCGCACCAGTTCAGTTTATCGAGGATGGCAAGCTGCACCAGGTCGCACCGCAGTGCAGGTTATAGAGGCCGTTATCAGTAGCCTCTCCGCCTACTGATCCCAAGATCACAGATTCAAAACACGTTGCTCAGTTGCTCCGACACGCTCGCCAATGCGATGAACGTTACCCAAGCAGCACAATGTACTGAAAGTCGGGTGCAATAGGGGGGGACGGTATGTGTCTTATCAGTGTTCTTTAGTTTCACGAGTTTGTTCAAGGCCTTCCACCTACCCGTCCACCCCTATTGCACTCGACTTTCAGTACATTTTGCCGCTTGGGTAAATGTGGTGTGTCGTGTGTCGAGATTTCGGCGCATGTGAAGGAACCCTGAGGTGGGTAAAATTGATGCACAGAACCGAGCCCAGTGTTGATCCGCTTGTGATCACAGCTGTCTCGCGACATAAAGGCCCGAATTACTTGTTCCACGTGATAACGCATGTTATCAGTTATGCATGTGCTGAGTCCCATGAAGAGTGACTGTCAAGTAAGGTTCAGAGGCTAGTACACCGCCTCTTCATGTGCAATGGTATGTGCAACTCAGCTACGCTACAAAAAGGGGTTGCGTTCTACGCCATATACCCTCACCTTTTTAGTCAGTTTCATTGTTGTGTTGTTAGTCTTGCAACTGATGCGGAATAGTTCAAAAGTGTGATTAGTGATTATGTAACATTGTAACCAACACTGTTATCTTATACTTTGTGTTCAGCCTTTTCTACCTTGTGTAGCCCCTTTATTTCAACCACAGGGTATTTAAATCAATTAACAAAATAAATAAGTATTTGTTTGCGTCAGCAATGTACTGAAGTTCGCTTAGAAAGTATCAAGTTGTGCTGATGTCCAACGTGTTATTAATATGTACGTGGTGATTTAACATCAGTAACAGCGAAAAGAGTAGCCTTTTACCAAAGTAAGCAGAGCTGCACCCTGTTAGAGAAATTATTCCACAGTGTTGTACTCGAAACGACTTACCTCCATATCGCAGCTGATCCTCGGGCAGAAGTAGGCGATCTGTAAAGCGCGCACGTCTCTTTATGAAGCCGCAATATCAGTAGATTTTATCTCCTCTCCATTTTCTAGAACGGGGGCTGGTGGTTGGTTGACAGCCGCATCCGATAGCAGCTTGCACTTCGCAAATGGGGGAACATTACACCGAAGAGTTTTAGGAAACCGTTGATAGCGTGGTTTGCGTCGAATATCGACCGGAACCAATCAGTGGACAAGATTCTGAGCCAGACGCGACTGTGACTGATCCCGATAGGCGCCATGAGCTTGCCAACGGCGTGCTAAAACTGCCTGGTGTCCCCTTGTGTTGTTGCACTGCATTGAGCAACCTTATTGGAACGGCGCCTAAGTGGCTGTCAGTGAAAAGCAGTGCTGTGTAGTGTTCGCCACAGTCCCCAGTAGTGATGTGTCAATCGCGAATGATTCGATCACAGTGAACGAATCACCGGACTGAACTGTGCGTGTCGATTCTTCGATCACGCAAATATCAGTTCAACAGTTCACCAGCTCACCAAGACAACATCCACGATGACATGACATCCACAATCGCAACAGGCACGAACAGACATAAAAAAGAAACAACAGCGGCGAGTCCATCGCGCCATCTGTGGACGTTGTTGCCATGTGGAGGCGGAGATGGCGTACGTCGTACTGTGGAGTTGAGGGGAGGGCAGCTCGTAATGTAGAGAGACCCATGGAGGCGCGGGTGATTCGTTCGTACCGAGAGTGTTCGAGGGAATCGAGAGTCGGAGAACTGACGAACTAAGCAGATGAATGCTAGATCTCCGGACGGAGAACGAGCTGGAGGCAGGGAGTGGGATACGGGTATCGAGGCGCCAGTGGGCGGTGTCGTGTCGTGTAGTCGCTGCGCTTTTCCGTTCAGAGAGGCTTGCCGGCGCCGTTTGTTGTTTGCAGTCGTGGCTCTCGTATGACGGAGGGCGCCTTGTCGTGCCCCCGTGGCTAGTTGACCTCAAAGGCTCACAATAATGAGTTTTTGGATAACTTGCAATACAGGACCACTGTGTGTACTACCTGGGAATATCAGGTGGTGCAATGAAGCATTGCCGCTCCATACGTTGTCTCACGTTTCACAACGCAGGCTGCATAAATAGCGCCTGTACAACGTGTTTAATCGGAAGTATACTGAATGAGACCAACGATCAAGTCTGAAAGAAGTCCTGAGATGAGCCACATGAGCAACTACCGCTTTGTTTACTGTCCGTTTGGCCGCCGATCACGGGAACAATGTTTTCAGTCCCTGTGGATCTATGCTCTCCGCTTCATGATCAGTGTTCGTGTGGTTCGGGAGTGAGAGAACTGATGAGCTGAATCGCTGAGTGAGAGTTGGACAGAGCGCAACGAGCAAGGCGAACGGGTGAATGGGGTTGTAGCGGTGGCGCTCTTTGAGTTGTTGGTTGAGAAATGGTTTTGGCTGCAGTGAGCTCCTGTACTTTTGTGTATATGTCGTCTCTTCCTTGTTGTGCTCACTCGCTGTGCATTGGTGTGATGTAGCCGCTCTTGCTTTATGAGTTGGCTCGCTGTTTACGACTCGCGCTCTGTCGTCGTTCATGAATTGATGTGATTTGGGAGCTCTGGACTCCCTGTGCGCGGGATGGAAGGCTGTCTCAGGCGATAGATATTTCTTCTTGTACAGTTTTAAGTGGTCGTGCCATGTCAAGCATTGACGGACGCGGCGTAGCCCGTCCGACGACGAAGGTTTTCACTGACATAGCTGTGACCGGTGAGCCTGCATTCCACCAGATAGCACCCACGATGTGCCCATGAGCTGGCTGCAATACCAGTATGACGTCACAAAAACTGTGACGTCACTGGTTCATGAACGAATCATTTGAACGAATCAGTAAAGTGAACTGATTGAAATGAGCCGGTTCACCAAAATGAGTCGGACTTCCCATCACTAGTCCCCAGTATTGAATCTATAAGAATCCATACGCTACGGAGACGTCCGACGTATGAGGTTCCTACTCATGATGATGATGATGATGATGATGATGATTGTATTCTCCAGGTGATGCAAAACATCTGCTGTCGTGCCAGTCCACAAGTCGGGATTTACCAGCTCCCATGGCATAGTGGTTAGGATGATTGCTGTCCACGGCGAGACTGGGAGGGGTTCGAGTCCTGTCACCGGCTGTGCAGTCTGAGGTTTTCCCTGATTTTTACCGAAGACTTTCCAGACGAATGGCGGGACTATTTCCCCTGAAGTCGGCCCAGGACGCATACTAACCCCCATGTCCCCCAGTCCTTCCTGCTGTCCTCTCTCCATCTGTACCCCGCTCATAGCCACAGTTGCTTCGGGGCGCTGACACGGAACAAAAAAAAAGTCCGGATTTCTTCGGAATGTGTCAACTGTCGTCCTGTTAGTCTACCGTACACGTTTTGAAAGGAATTTAAAACGTTTTATTTTCTCGAGTCACCGATATGTGAGCAAGACATGGTTTCGTGCCCCAATGTTGTATCGTTTACGTCCGTGGTAGAACCTTGTGTCTCAGCACGAGGACAAGTAGATTTCATTTATGTCGACATTTCGAAACCACTTGACATGACGAGCTATGATGTTTCACATTGCAAACTTCAACAGACTAGTCTCGGGAACGCCCTCATTGCTTTCTTTCGTTTCAGAGTAACATGCTGTGTCGTGAATCTGCATGGTGTCTTTTATTCTCGTTACTTTACTACCTCTGGTGTTCCTCACAGCTAATTTTTGGGGCCGCTCCTTCTCGATGTCTCTATTGACGGCTTAGTTGGGCATGATCGTCACTCTCATGTACTAGTACGCTGAAAATTAAACTTACCGATGACCCAAGTAACGTTCAAAAGCTAAAAACTGACGTTTCCCTGCAGCTCAACAGTGCTGTAAAAATGTGATCGCTATTTATCATAAGAGGTTTAAAAACGTGCCACTTACTCAAGGATAACGCAATATATATTATTGCTAATGTATATGTTAGAATTATATTCTTATTAATAAAGTGCATATGTTACATAATATGCAATGCGTACACCTATTCTGATCTCGTCAAGCATGTCGATGTCCTGAAGGATTTGGGGGTCGCTTTCGACCCCCAGCTGCGTTTTCAGGACCACGTCTTCTAGGTGCACTCTTCCCCAGCTCTCAAAATTCTCGGCTTGCTCACAGAGACATGCACAATCTTTTCCACGACGTTTGTCTTTATTCACTTTCATCGTTGCTTTAGTTTACCGAGGCGCTTATCGACACCTTATAGATAATGGATAAGACCAGTGCAATATCCGGGAAACGTCACGCGTCTTGCACGGCTCCTATACATTTTCAATGAGCCATCTCTTCTCTGCTTCGTTCTCTTGCTGACATCACATCTATCTGTCGCCAACATCCACAGCAGAGTCACACGACTGACGGAAACTCAAACGAGCGCAGGGGCCTTCTGTTACCTAGAAGGTGTTGCTACAATACGCGGCGGAACTCTCTTTTCTACCCTCACTCGTCACATATTGAAGCAGCCCAGAAAAAAAAATCTACACATTGTACAGAGCGTGTTTCTGAGAAATAGCTCTGACGTTTGCACGTAGATCTACAGGGAGATAATGTCATAGTGACGCGCGGTGCGGCGCTCTTCACCTGTCTATCGTGAAGGCGAAGGCGTCCCAATTTCGCTACGGTTGTACGAATTGTGGAAAAACTGGATTCGGGTGCCTAGCATTCCATACCGAACAAAATCAGAAACAAAGTTGTGTGCCTGTAGACTGCTCCTTTAACGGGGAATGCTGTACCACCGAAGAGTCCACACTTGTCAGAGACCACTACTCCTTCCTCGTGCCAAGCACACGAAGGCTACATCATTTTCAACCCACGTCTGCGACAGTAACCGAGGTGAAGCCAGCGTCAGTCTTTTCGGAGACGCCAGTGTTTGTCGTTCATAAGACTATTTGGATCGAATTTGCTCTAAGGTGGAGTCTGTGCCACTGTTGTTTTCCTTTTCTGTCAGTAAAAGGATAAATGAACGATAGTTTTTGTAATGTGGAATAAAGAAAGAAAACAGCAGTACAATAGTAACACGGACAACCAACAAGAAACCACAAGGAAAAAAGCAAGAAACACACACGGACATGTCGGAAGACATCGACACCGTTTGATCCATTTTTATTGTAGCGCATTGTTAGAAAAGCGATCTCAAACGTATCAGCTGAACGCCAAGAGTGGTCCACTTTCTGTTTGCGGTGTTTCAAGAAGTACTTGATTTTTATTTCTTATTTTTTGTATTTGGTAGCTGAATATCCGACTTGTCGGATAGCACCTCGCAGCTGCTGTGACATGGACTGCCAGATCCCTAAACTGCCGGTCGATAGTTGGGAAAACTGCAAATATTGAGCTCTGCTCACGGGCAATGTACTATGAAGGACGGTCTCCGCACCTGATGAAGGACGGACTCCGTCCGAAAGCTTGTTCTTCAGTAAAATACATGTTTCAATCTCTTTAAATACGTATTTTATTCACTTGCGAGTGCTAGACTTCTCCCATTTTTGTCTGTTAATGCACACGAACATAAGACTCTTTGATGAGACACCAGGGACCCCTCTCAATAGGGAACGGCGAGTACCGCACCCCTGAGTTGCCATTCAAGGCAGTTAAAAACTGAAAAACACAAGAGAAATGGCGCCTCTTAGGAGCGCCATTACAGTTTGAGGGAGATTGAGGGAGCTTTGCACAATTTACACAGGGAGCGATATGCCACCTGTTCACATCATAAAAGTCACATTAGGTACTCTACCACAAAAGGCGCGGGTGAATAAACGATAAAAATGGTGAGCTATGACTTTACCTACTTTTTCAAGTCTCCAAGAAGTTAAATATCATACATCTTGAGAAGCGCCCTCCAACACTATTGTTCCACGTGGGCCAAATACTCGTACATTTTGATCGAAAAAAATAAAATAAAACGGCAATAGTTAAGCGCCCACTTTGGGTCATGTCGCGCGGACTGGCATAGGAGGCATTGTAATTCACAAAATAAGTTTCCCAACAAAATCTGAGCGCAGGTGTAGATCATGAGGCATCCGTTGTATCGTGACTATTAAAGAAACCATGGAAGGCTACTTAACAAGCCTACGGACATTCTCAATTTGCTCCTCCGTATTAAGGCATGCACCCTGTGAAATAAGTAGTAAAAATAAAATATTCTAGATTAACGATAGCCGCAAAATGAGGCTGCTACGTCCCGCCTGCGACGCGAAGAGGCCGTGACGTCAAACACAGGGGATGTTGCCGATCGGCAGATGATCTTTTCCGAGGAAATTGAAAAAAATTCAAGCGAGACACCGTCATGAAATAAGTTTAAATTTGATCTGCAGCAAAGATCGTATCTAATGGATGACGCAGAAGCCCACAGGAAGTGTAATATAGCCGTTGATTGTCGGCATATTTACCGGAACATGTGTTCCTCTCTGAACATCTTTTTCTTCAGAAAATGTCTCCGGCGGTGGCCTCTTGGGAGGTTTTACGTACAGAAGAATTCATAGACGATGTGTGCGTCGCTTTATCGCTTCCGTATCGCCACATTTACAATGCTTACGACAGCAGATATTCAAGAACGTCGTTTGTTGTCCAAACACCGAAACCGCACTCTTACCTGGTCCCACGGGGTGTATGCTCTCGGTCGTCCGAAACTGGCTGAGAGGACTGGGAATGGATGACGTAGGCCCGCTTCGAAGGGACCTATCCGGCAATCATGTTGCGTTATTTCTGCGTGGTAACTGCGCTCCCGATGCACTGAATACGGATAAAGGTGAATGCGTTCATGATAGTGAAAGACCGTGAGAATAGCTTCCAGCATAGTACTCTGAATTCGCGAAAACCGTGTCATGATCCCATTAAAGATCCATAAGCGCCATCCGATTCCGGATCTTTCTCACTGTCAGCCAATTAGAGTGAGTAGGAGGCTATTAGTCTTTTCGGTACAGCGACGCCCTATGAGCGCCAAAAGGAGCTCCTTTACGATTCCGTCTCGTGAACCTCAGGAACTATATTCAAACGTGGGCGATGGCCCATGATTGACCGTATACCCAATTTTATTTGTTATGCACTCGACAGATAAAGACACAGAGAAACAAGCAAACAAACAAGCATCATCATCATCAAATCATCAAGAAACAAATGAAGTTATGACACAGAAGTTAGAGAACACAGCTACAGCTAAGCGAACGGAACCTATTCCGTTCTTCTCTTCGCTTATTGTGCAGCCAGGTGGACGTAGTGCAATTTAAGAACACTAACCGACGAGGACAGAAGGAACCACAGAGGACAGGCGTCGAAATTGCAGTATGCATTTCCACCAAATAGGTCAAGTATCTGCCATTGTTCACGTCCACGTAGTCCGAATTGTCCCACGGGAAGTCGTCCATTTCAATAAAACTCTACGAGTACAGCTGCGTATCACAATCGCAAGACTTACGGGCTGCTGGATCCGTTCTGCGCTTACGGTTGCATAGTAAACGTTTCTTCTCTATATCGTAACGTAAATGCAACCAGGTACTGCGGCAGGAAGTTGTGCCGCATGCGGTAGACGACGACGTTAGTCGTTGCTTTCTCCTCCATCTCATTTTTCCTCCACATTCCCACGTCCCTATCAACTCTCAAGAAATTCCTTCTGCGTTTTGCAAAATGTCTGTACATCGCCGTTGTGTTGTTAGTATATTGTTTTGTGCAGTCTTCGGTATGCGTAATCTTCGTTGCATATGCGCTATTAAACATAGCAGAGATATAGGTGACCAAGTGAACGCTATCGCTTCTCGTTTTTCGTCATCCTGGCAAGCTGTACCTGGAGCGAAAGTTCTTGGAAATGAGACAGGTCCGTTCCAGATTGCCAACGGCATGGGGAGGAACAGATAAGGAAAAAAAAAGACTGATATGAGTAACGCATTCATGTTGTGAAACCGTTTCTGTTGTAGAGGATTCCCATCGGTGATTTCTAACACAGTCATGCCAGGTGGTCCGGTCATCCTCTCAGATCATTTCGCTCCAATATATACTGAATCCTAGGAAGTCTTTAAGAAGTACAGCGGCGGAGGAAATAGCTAAACATATCTTATAGTTGTTAAATAAAAATTTCCATGAGAGACTATTCCGAGAACAGCCCTTCCTCGCACTTTTCAGGTTCCGTATCTTAGTAATCATTAAGACCAGGCAGTTATGTTTTCCCAAGATTATTGCCTATGTGCTGCTGTACTGTTTGCTCTTTCTTCTACGTTCTAGCGTTTGAGCAGTCTAGATAAAAGAAATCGCAAAGTCACCCCATTTGCAAAAAAATCACACTTCTTCGGCGCGTAACTGCTTTTCTACAAATAATCGATAACTGACGTGTGTGACATCGCTCTGTTTGTATTTAAACGCACGCTCTTTCCACTCATGAAAAAGATATTGTTGGAAAATCTGGAATGTACCTCCTGAAGTGCGTAAAGGGGGGGGGGGCAAGCGAAAAAACGAGGAACTTCGATTACCTATTTTCCATATTCGCCCACTCGTGACATTGTTCATTATCCTGACAGGTGTTGTCAGGAGTACTGTGCGAATACTGTGAAACCTCGAACCTCGAAGATAGAGCAAACAGTACAGCACACATTGGAGACAAGCGTAGAAAAAAATAACTGTGTGGACTTAACAGTTATGAAGATACCCAACCCAAAAATTGCGAGGAAGCCCTGGGCTCCAAATGATCAGTCCTGAAGATTATTTTTTTTAAACGATTATACGAGATTTTCAGCCATTTCTTCCACCAATGTACTTCCGCCAATGTACTTCCTAAGCACTTGGCTTCAATATATATTGGAGCGAATAAAAATCAGAGAGGTCGACATGACCACCGTGTGTCTGAACCTGCACATTATCTGGTGTTCATCTGTATGCTTCAGCGTAAAAATTTGTTTTATTTTTACTGTTATTATTATGATTATTGTTGTTCTTATTGTCACTATTATTACGTTTCTGTTATTTTAATTATACAATTTACATTTGTTCCTATGTAAAATTTTCACGAGCCACGTAATAATTAATGACCCATCGAAAGTGTGAATTTAATTAGCTGATCATTTACCTGCACACCTGAATACCAGCCCAAAAACTACATCAACCTCGAGGTAATCACACGTGGCGTACTTGTTAGAAAAGCATCGCATTGTTAATCGCTACGTAAATGCAGCCAGGTATTGCCGCAGTAAGTTGTACCGCAAGTTAGACGACGACGTCCGCCGTAGCTTTCTCCTCAAGACCATATTACTTCTCTACATTCCCTCTTCCCAATCAACGATAAAGAAATTCCTGAAGCGCCCGAACAGGCTTCTGCGTTCTGCAAAATCAAGTAATGTCTGTACATCACCGTTCTACTGTTAGTATATTGTATCATGCCGTCTTCGGTATGCTCAGTCTTTATCGCATACCCACTACTAAACATAGCGGAGATATAAGTCACTCGGTCAATGTTATCACTTCTCGCTTTCTGTCTTCCTGGTAAGCTGTACTCGGAGCGAAAGCTCTTGGAAATGCGGCAGATACGTTGTGGATTGCGAAAAGTCTGAAGAGGAACAGATAAGGAAAAAGATCAGTGATATGAACAGGGAATCCATTGAGTGGAACCGTTCCATTGTAGAGCATTCGTAGGGATGATTTCAAACAGAGTACAGATAGGGGGGTGCGGTCGTCCACTCAGATTTTTTTTTTCCTTCGAATATTAATCGAAGCCTAGTGCCTAACAAGTACAGTGGCGGATGAAATAGCTGTAAATATTTTACACTTGTCTTGAAAAAAAATGATCTTCGGGTCTCACAATTTCGAGCACTGCGCTTCCTCCCAATTTTGAGGTTTCGTATCTACGCAACCACTGAGGCCACTCAGTTCATTTTTTCCACGTTTATTGCCAAGATGGTGCAGTACTGTTTGCTCTATCTTTGAGGTCCTATGTTCTGCACGTGTACAGATAAAAAATCGCAAAGCCGCCTCATTTTCAAAACAAAATTGTCAGGTAGTTGATGTGTGCGAAAATGGTTCTGTTTGTATTTAAACGCTCTTCCCAACCACATAAAAGAAACTGTAGGAAAACCTCGTTCGTAATCCCTCAAGCGGGGTGGTTATGGAGTGGTGGTTAGGCAAAAACGTGCATCTTCTGCTGCGTACTTCCCACCCAAGCAGCACAATGTACTGAAAGTCGAGTGCAATGTTACGAGTCTGTTCAAGTCCTTCCACATACCCGTCCACCCCTATTGCACTTGACTTTCAGAACATTTTGCTGCTTGGGCATATTCGCCCACTCGTGACGTGGTTCATTATCCTGACACATGTTGTTCATCACATGCTCGCATAGCGTAGTGCCAGAAATACGCGCAGAAGAAGTGCGATTTTCGCGAATCAAGCGACTTTGCGATTTTTTTTTATCTGGTAACCTGCCGAACCTAGAACATCGAATATAGAGCAAACAGTACAGCAGCAAATTGGCAATATGCGTGGAAAAAATTAACTGCTGCGTGGCCCTAATGGCCACGGAGATATGAAGCCTGATAATTGCGTGGCAGCGCTGTTGTCGACATGGTCAGTCATAAGAATTATTTTTTTAAGTAGATATTTTGATCTATTTCCTTCACCAATGTTCTTTCTAAGTACTATGCTTCAACATACAAGGTGTTTGCTCTAACGTGTCCAGAAATTAAATTTAAAGCGAGCGATAAAAGAAAAGCAAGTTGTACCTTTGTGCTACTTGAGTAAGAAACAGGTATTGCTTCACTAGTAGCACCTATTTCTTAGTCAAGTAGCTGAAAAGTAGCGCTCGTTTCTGTTTTATCGCTCGCTTTAAGTATAATTTCTGGACACGTTAGAGCCGACACCCTGTATATTGGACCGAAAAAAAAATCTGAGAGGTCGACAGGACCACACTGCCGAAACCTCCTTGAAATCACCCCTATGTAATAATTTCTCTGCACGCCACATTATCTGGAGTTCTTCTGTATGCTTCAGCGCAAAAAAAAGAATCACGTTTATTTATTACTGTTATTAGTATCAGTAATATTGTGTTGTCAGTATTGCTGTTCTTATCATTACTATTGTTATATTTTTATTATATAAATTATACTAGTAGTTTACATTTATTCCTATGTCAAAATTTTATGATCAAGCAACATATTAACTCATCGCAAGTACGAACTGAATTAACTGATTATTTATATTCATAGCTGAATATCTGCTCGAAGATACGTTAACCTCGACGTAATCACGCGTGGCCGTAGTTGTCGCATTATTTCAATCTCTGTTAGTTCCCAGCTATGGCTGTGAGAGGCCTACACAAATAGCACACTGTTGAAAAGTGTGGGTGACAAAAGGGGGTGTATGAAGTCCTGAGCTGAATACAGGGGTGACTACATCGACATTCGTCCCTGAAAACACAGGGACAACCTCAAGAAGCACTGGCAGTAGTACAAGTCGAACCGACCATCTCCCAGCCTCCTGGGCAATCTTGAAGTAGCCACTATCTAGCAGGCTCTATATCCACTCCGCAATGCCGCTGCTATTTGATATTTACATGCACTACTCAGTGAAGGTTTGTTTGTTCATCTCCCATAGGCTCGTCCGGTTGTTCAGGTGACGCCCCGCTCACTCTCCAACAACACCAAATATCCTATGGACATTATCACATGTACATCCTATGACATGTATATCCTATCCTATGATATGTATATGACATATCCTATGTACACCCAGGGGATATTCGGTGTACGGCTACCATCAGTGCGACTTCTAGCGGTAAGGCTACGCTATTTCCAGCGCCTATTTAAGTTATTTCGCAGTTTCCTGCAGTTATTCCATTAGGCATTGTACGCATTCATTGAGCTATGACGAACACGAGATTAATTTGCTTTTGATATTGTTATGTTAACTCAGACGTGGTACACAGATAAATATGACATTAATATGTTTATTCCTGTTGGTTATAAACACTTTTTTAAAAATCGTACTAACAGGAGAGGTGGTGGTGTGGCATTACTGGTCAGAGATACGCTGACGTGTGAAACGCTTTGTGAGCTGAGCTCTTGTAATGACATTGAAATGCTCGCAGTCAAATGCCAAAATGATATTTTTGTAGTGGTTTACCGACCCCCGACTACCGGTATCACGTTGCTATTCACTGCCATGGAAAAAAATTTAAGGACGTGTACCGAAAATATGTACAATATCTATGTATGTCGTGACGTCAACCTTGATATGCTTAACGACAACAATCAAGCATGCGATTTCACGAACTTACTGTAATCGTATGGATGTTACAATGTTATCACATATCCTACACGCGTCACCGATACTTCGTCAACGCTGCTTGATTTGATGATAACAAATTGACCCTCTGAGGCAATCACTGCCGGTGTTATCTCTAGTGACACAGGTGATCACATGCCGACATTCATAGTCATTAAAAATTATTGTCATTAGTCAAACAAAGTACACACCTACAAAGGAAATTGCGGTATCATACAGTCCAAAAGATGGGCGATGAGGAAATAAACCAGTTCAGGTCGCAACTGAGTAATACTGACTGGCACGCCGTATTCACCTCAACACCTGCAAACGAGGCGTGTAACAACTTTATGGCTCTTCTTCATCCTATCTATGTTAGTAGCTTCCCGATGCACCGTGTCAAACATCCGTCACGTGCACGTAAACCTTGGATTACGCCTGCACTATTACGTATGTTGCGAAAGAAAAACAGACTCTAGAAAAAATTTATCGAAACAAAAGACTCGGAAGTCTTTGATATCTATAAAAGGTTCCGCAATAGTGTCAACCGTGCCACTAAACAAGCAAATGCGGGCTACTCTCGGGACCTCTTCTCGGGGAGTTGCGACGTGGTCACTGCATGGAAAAAGTTATGGCGCATTTTAAATCCGACTGTTGTGACGGACAATGTTAGTGTCAGTGGCATCTCAGACGATGACCTTCCAAATCAGTTCAATAACTTTTTCCGCAATATTGCATCCTCCAATGCTACTGACCTACCACCTCCATATTACCGCTGTCACGGAATCGATATTCCTCACACCTGCAGTCGACAAGGAGATAGCCACGATCGTCTGAAACTTGAGGAACAGCAAATCTCTCGATTGCGATGTTTTACAGGTTAAACCGATAAAACGTGTTATTGATATTATCGCTGCATTGCTAGCGCATGTATATAATTTGGCCTTATCCCTTACAAAAAAATTGAGCATCTTTCTACAGGAAGTGGGTAGAACATTAATCACCCAGCCATGAGACTTTGTGTAGAAAGTATCCAGACTGTCTACCACCCACGTCACCTTTCTAAGGGCTATTGGAACACACCTTTCTGTAGAATGTCTACCGACATTTGGTGACAGCAAGTCTATCCACTGTCTGGCCAAAGTCTATCCACTGTCTGGCCAAAGTCTACCCACCAGAGATGCCCTTTCTACCGAAAGCACGCTGCACTGCAGTCACTCCGTCGTGAGAAATTCCACCGAATCCTCACACACATGCTAGTCAACAACAACAGAAACTACTATGCACTCTTCAATTGCCATTTATATATGCATATTGTTGTCCATTACAACATTAGTATTGCACAATAAAGTGTGGCCAGATGTGGCACAAAAAAATGGGCAGTTGGGGGCTGTGTTGGGGGCATTGCCCCCCCTAGGGGCTTTCCACTTCTTCGTATTTCTTGTTCTGTTTTTGAAGGAGGGAGCTTAGGGTCCTTTTTATTGGCGCATCAGAACACTGGAACACTGAGCAAGTCTTTCCTGCAAGGTGAGCAAAAAGGATTTATCTATAGAGATACAATGACCTAGGAGATACGTTTGGGCAGAATAAAATTACACTGAAGCTGCATGCAGACCACCTGTACAATATAAGACATGCAACTACCCATTTTGTCCCTGCTGGTAACCTGCACTTGCGCTCAACTTGTATGCTTTAAATTTTTAATGCAGCTCCATATGAATTGTCGGTGCACTCTGCAAGTATCTCGGGTCTGTGCATATCTCCTCTCTCAGTTATTCCACTTGAGAAACCTCACTGGCCTTGGCAATGCCCTCCCCGTCCCCACTCATGAACAGAGACACGGTTGCAGAGCATATATCAGGCTTCAAGGCAAACGTCTGCAACACTGACATCAGGCTGTTTATATTCAGACCCTGAAATTTTCGGTTTTTGTTCTTATTTTTTTTTCTTTCAAATTCTGTGGTAAAAAAACCAGGCAGAAAAGTTATCAAACTGAATTTTGGAGGAAAGTGGGCCCTGCTATGGAATTGACGTTCGTCCTACTGTTTGTCTGGGGTTCCAGAAGTATCAGAATCTGAGCTCAACTGCGTAATTTGTGGAAGATTAGTATTGCCTTGAGCCTATTGCCTACCTTTGGTGCAATTTTGCAGGCAGTAGTTAACCTCAAACCTCAATACAGGACGCAAATTCGAAGAAAAACAGGGGAAACCCTAAAACTTCAGTGCGTATTCATAATGTGAGAGAGCAATATCTGTTGAAGTTAGTAAGTTAATCTTATGACCGACAGTTAACGCTACTATGCCCATGTACGGGGAGCAGTCCACTACTATTTCATACATGACCTGCAACAAGGCTAATTTTCTACATGCACTTTGGAAAACAATACAGGCTCATGTGGGTACACCTATGCACCTCTAGCAAGTTCATCATTCACTGCACATGCATTGTGTTATAAACATACACTACGGCAGAACGCGAAGAGAGACGGAGACGAGAGGTCTTTAGCACCAGGCAGGTCTCTAGCTACAAAGGAGATCTCTGCTGACGAGAGATCTCCTATGTAGCTGGGGACCTGATAGGTTAGCCCAAGTCTTTTTGTGTAATTAAACTTGTTGCTAGTGGACGCTATGGTTGTGTCTCCCCATCGCTCTTCATGTTCTGCCGTAATGTTTGCTTCTCACCAACACGCTCTCCACCTTTTTGCACTTCTGTTAAACATTCTTGAAAACGTAAAAGTCTAACAGCTTTTTTTGTTCTCTGCAATGATGGTGCAAGTCAACACACGAGAGTGATGCTTTTATTCCAGGTTATTATTGGTAAAAGAAAAGCCATGATTAGTTAAAGGGAAGTTGGTCTATATGTCTCGTGGAGGGTAGCTTTGTGTTACTCTAAATTCTTTTTTTGCTGGAAGTGCAATGCTTCATTTACATCATTACTGCACAGAACCACTCAACAGCAGCAACAGGGCATATAAGTGAAACATGGAGTTAAGCTGCAAAATGTTGTTAGATCCAGTACGCTACACCAAAATGTGCTCTACATTAACAATGCGAAACTTTTGGCAAACATACCAAGAACTGCTTTTACACGCCTTGGGTCCAGGGCATCTTTTTGTTCCTGCCCCTTCCCATTGTTGGCGGGCTTTCCAAAGAGACTCTTTTTCTTCAATTCTTCTTCCGTGAAGAGCACCCTCAACAGCGCACGTGCAAAACGGCATGCTGAGCCTCTGTAGGTTTGTTCTAGACGTGCGAGGGTGGATTCTGGAACCATGACACCGTCCCCCAAGTCAACCTGATGAAGGTAGGGGAATAAGAAAAGATGACTTTGCACACGTTTGTAAAAGGTAACAACAGTGCACAGTGTGCATACACAGCAGTTGAGGTACTGATCTTGACCAGGGGCTAAATAGAAAGTAGCACTTTTAATTGGATGCTGAACACTGATACAAGACTACGTACAGGCTGCGCTGTATTTTTGGCAATAGAACACTTCACAGACAGAGCAATAAAAGTAAGTCGGGCAGTATTCTTCTGCTACCATGAGGCGTGACATGAAGGTATCACCTGTTTGTAACTCAGCCTCCGGTTACCTTTTACCATTCTTTTCATGACGTGTTCCATTTCCAAAAATAAAGAACACACTGTCAATGAGAGTAGGAGACAACAAGCTAGCTGGTGGTATGACGTAGCATGAGAGCAAATGAACTGTGAGCAGAAGAAAAACAATGATACACCAGCACATAAACGTTTACCTGCATCAGGAGATCACTGCAGGACAAAGCTAAACACAAGAGTGAAATATCGGGGTACTTGGATGGGAGACATTCTCAAGGGAATAAAACATCACGAAACTAACACACACAGGACAGATGCACCTGTGCATATGTACTCGCGTCTGCAAACGCAATATCGCAAATTCGTTTGGCAAAGGGCAAAATAATTAAATAAATCGCCCATGCAAATAGAAGTTACACAGCCCCCTCTTCCACAACCTCACTTCGGTGAGGGTGTGGGACTTACTGAGCTGAGCTGATGCACAAAGCAGAATAAACATCTAAAAAATAGAAAGATAGAAATGATGTGCCATCAAGAACTGTCCACTGCGCTACACAGAGACAGTGATAAATGGAAATTCGGAGGCTACCTGTGTGGTGCCGGAGTTACAAATAGGTGCAACGTCGAAAGTAGCACCTGCACCATTCCACGCCATGTGATCCACAGGTGCTGCTTAACCTCCCCTCTCCCCCAGATTTCGACGGGTATCTGTTCTTCTGTGCGTGTGACTTCGTCTGTGAGGAAACCCCATGTCCTCAGATGACAAAATGCACAGTGTTGGCGGAATGTCTCACAGAAATTTGGCTACCTCTTCCAAACCACCATTGCTTTATCCAGTTACCATTGCTGCTGTGACCAAACTAATGCATGGATCATATGGTCTCATTTGCTGGCTGGAAGTCCATTTTGTCATATTTCACATACCTTAGTCTCCCAACGACAAGTTACTGATTCACGAATTATGACAGATATTTGGGAATTCTCTTAAACTTTAAACTTCTTCATATTTATAACAAAATTTCATCTGCATAACTTTTGGTCAACTGTGTATGTACAAATCAATGAACAAAAGCTTCAAATATCAAGCAGCATGGGAACTTTTACAACTACGTACTAGTTTTTTTTTTTTTTTTAACACAGCCTTTCGATGTGAGGAGGTCACAGTGGATGTGTGATCAAGGCTTTGTTTTATGTGTTGCCTTTTCAGGATGTCTTCCAACCTTTACTGTACAAATTCCTTTTCCATGTTCTCTGACAATTGGGGGGCTTGTTCCTGATATGGGCACGGCATTCTAGTCAGGATTAATTTGTCAGATCTTGCCAGGTTTTAATACATGATGCCCATTTCATGGCATTGCTTTTTACAACCTGAGAAGGAGCCTACACAAGTTTTCCGAGAAATCAGGGGTGTGTTCTTTTGCGATTGCTCAAGAAGTCTGTGACCACATAAACCTGCCCAGTTCATCTGTAACTTGCACATGTGATGTCTATCTGCATCCACACCCATCAGCATGACAACTTACGGTTACACTCGCAAAAACTGTGCTGGTGTTGCAGGTGATTCACATTTACCAAAAATTATTCTCACAGTGATGCAAATGGTCGCCTCTTTCACTTTTCATGCAATGTGAGTCATCAATATCAGTCGTGAGAGTAATGACAGCAAGTTCATCACAAGTATTACGTCTCAAAATTGGCTACCAAAGAATAATCTTCAGCACAACTTTCATTCAGGAAGCTAAAGAAGACATGAATTCACAATGTGCAGATAATTCAGGGATACAGGCGATATTCAACACGGCAGGCTGCGGCATGGGTGGTACAGACGCTCCTGCAATTCATCACTTTGGGTGCGGATTTGGACAGGGCGTATGCAAGTTGTGGATGCAGGTATATGTAGGTATATGTAGTAGCCACCTTATTCTGACAGATCCTTATAAGAAGGCCATTCCCATACCAAGAACAAGGCTCCTCCACAGGTATGACTGACAAGTGTAGCTTGCACACGACAGCAACCTAGGCTTATGACTGTGATCAAAGTATATGTAAATGTAATGTTTGGTGCCTTTCACAGAAGAACCAGTTATGCACACAAATCTAGATAAAAGACTTGGTTGCAGCTACCTGCACGCCCCAGTTTTTGTACAAACTGCTAATTTATGTGATTTTTTGCTGCAAATGCTGCTCAACATTTCAAGCTGAGTTTTTTTTTTGTGTGTGTATGTGTGTGTTTGGTTCTTGAACAGTTCAGATATTATTTACAAATATTATGAAGAAGATATTTATTTACTGTTTTAAGGAAATTTCAAAATGTTATTTGCAAATCACGCGTATATCGCTTCAGGTTCGCCGATCAAGGTGTGCAAAGCGCGACACAATGGACTCCGAGCTGTCAAATGAGGCGATTCCCGACACAATCCACGCATTGTTTGGGTCACAGCACGTTAACAAAGTGATGGTGGTTTGCAACGGATGACCGTACCTTGACCATGCATCTTTTAGACTAACACTGGACTAATAAGGAATCAGTAAAGAAATCCTCAATGAAATACTGGGGAAGGGACAAGCAGTGGAATGGGACAAGCAGCACCTTTGATCACTTGCTGTGGAACAGCCCACTTGTTTGTAAGTACCAGAGATGGCCTCCAACTTCCGTTTACTGCTCACACTGTCGTATGCCCTGATCAGTTTTTAATGACACACCCTGTATATACAGTGTCTTTTTCATTGCAAGCATAGCACTACCTAAAAAGGGCAATATAAGGCTGGAGGTTATCTTTTAGGTGCAACTTGAGCTAGAAACAGGTGTGACACAAATAGCACAAATTGTAGCGACCATTTTGCTTTGGGTGCTCTGTTTGTGGAACACTGGTTCCAACAAGAACGACACCCTGTATAGATTACATATGCAACAGTAACGGATGTGCTCAATGCCATTCTGCTTCCAGACCGCCATCTGGTCCTGGTAATTTTCTTTCATTTTAACTGAACTAAAATAAAATTTCTTTAATTGAATTTAATAAAAAATTTCAAAATTTCCAAAGCAACTATGATTTTCTGGGTGAAGCTGAGAAAGCATATCAAATTTTGGCAAATTTACTGTGCCCTACTCTGCAGAGCATCGGAAATAACATACATACAGGGTACCCAGTGAGATACTAGTAAAAAACTAGTTAATAAGCGTGTCTATCAAACTTTACTCTTTTTTAGGTTTTTCCTGACAATTTTCACAGAATTCACTGGCTATCACGGTTTTGTTCGACACGGGCAGAGAGATTTGGGCCTGGACCGCTTCCTGAAGCACAAGGCCCAGCCGAGCCCTGGGCTGGAGGGCTACGGCCCACTCTTTTGCAACTACACGTGTTGTCGGTGCCTTACATGCCTTAGACTGTGCACTTATGACACCCGTCCCCGCTTTCATAGCAATAGTAGTGGGCACGTTGGACCAATAAAAGTTCAGGCCAACCCCAAATTTGGCAGAAGCATATGGCCCGCGCAAGCCTGGCCACCTAGCCTGTGTCAATCTCTGCCATCCATAACGTTGTTTTACGTCCAAGGCCACTCAGCAAACTAACCATTAACGGAAAATGTGAATCTGACACTGAGTCCCACAAACTGGGATATTGCACCAAATCCGCATTAGTAAACTTCCCTACCTTTCGATGCATTTTGATATTTTCCTTGACAGTTCCCCAACTTTCAGTGCCATGTTGAACCCCCATGACAACTTCCTATCTTCCAGGTTGGTTGACACAACTGTCATCATCATTACATAATATAATGAAAACAGTTATATAACATAATTAGGACGTAGCCTGCTAACATAATTATGGAGATACACCGATGAAACCTAGCACAGTAGGTGACAAAAATGTTTGTGAATGTCATCGAACTGGTTGTCAAATTTTGACATTTTCTCAGTGGACACCCTGTAGAATGGCAAGTGTTTTTTGGCTTCTCCCTTCCAATGCTGTGCAACACCGCCTTGAAAACAAGCGACAAAAGGGGGAAGCAGCGTCGCAGCTTCTTTACAGCAAGGAAAGGCGTCCAATTTTCAGACTACCATCATTAGGCAATTTCTTCCTCCTCAGGGGATGTTTCATGCACAGTTTTTGACATGAAGAAACAGCATTTTTTCCTCTTTCAATAGGTTTTGTTAGCCATTTTGTCGGAAGCAATGAAGGGTGAAATAGGACAAACATATCGTGTTTCAGTCTTGACCAGAAGAATATGAGGCTGTTACTGTTTCTGAGGCGACAAAATGCTGTTGAGCACATTCTTAATCATTGTGGAGACACTTGTAAATGTTTTACAGTTTGGTTGGGACACCCTGAACAGAGATGCAATTTACATACTGTTGTGCTGTGATAATCTCCAGCCTCTACCAGATATCATGGGCTTTGAAGTCCATGCTTTTTCTCTCTTACCTCTTGCTTCCTCAGCTCACCATTATTCATCTTTTTTTTTAGTTTTGTCAGCTGCTGAGCAGCCACTGCCCTAAAAGTGACTTCAAGCCATCGACAAAATTATCACACGTGATCACCTTAAATACGCCATGAAAGAACTCAGCTGGGTTGGTGACAGCAAGTTTGCTGCACGTTCAGTGCTTAGCTATGTATAACATACAACCATGACCTTCCTCATGTTATTTTGTTTATAACAAATTTTGAAGTAAACTACCCCACTCCACTAAATATGCTGGCACATTACACTCCCAACACGAAATGAGTGATCCCAACACCAGCACTGGGCAGTGTGCTTAGGTAAGTTTGGTGAATTTTAGAAAGAAGTTCCCAGATATTTTCATTTGACTAGCCACTGGGTATCAAGCGATGCACATGTCCTCTAAAATGTCACTAGCATGCACCTAAGCACCTATTTGCCTATGTTTACCATGGTAGGCTCGCGTGTGGTGCTCTCTCCTGGGCTTTTTATGTTCCTCACGATACGCTTCAGTGTTCTCACTGTTCTTTGTAAGTCTGAAAATTAAGCAGTTGTTATGCAGGGCCTGCACATATCATCATGCACTCATGGCCACTGTTAGCATAGGGCTATAAAAAGCAGGAATCGCTCAGTGGGTGTGGGCTAGTTAATGGGCCTCGCTTTGGTTAAACAAGACCTGGATGCTCACACTTGCAGAAAAGGATAAATTGCAGTAATAGATCCAGGTAGGACAACACAGAAGTCAGGGCAACAAAGGAAGAATGTCCCCAATGTTTTCACCAATTCCCACAGCCTTTCCCACATGACATCATGGATATCATTTTGTGTTCAAATGAATAAATGACATCGTGCCACTACATGCTATTGCCACGCAACAGTTTCAAAGGACAACTGGAGAACACACAAAACAATGCACAGCTTTACCTCTTTCTCTGCACGTGCCAGAAGATGCCAGAAGCTTCAAGAGCCATTGCCTGCTTTTTTGTTGATGCTTGTGTTGCTTCTGGAATTTTCAGCTCAGTGTTTAAAAGCATGTGAGCTCCCAGCCAGAGCATTCTTTTGTTTCAGTTCGCTTCAGAGAGCTACTGTTTTAGTGCCCTGCAGCTAAGCAACTCAATAAACAGTGCAGGTTTCCCAACAAGCTCGACTATGTCAATGGTGTAGACAAGAACATAGCGCTGCTTCCTGTTTCCTCCTCACTCCCTCTATTATCCTGGCAAAACAAAAATGATAGCCAAGAACTCGATAGCAATACATTTGGCAGGAGTGATGATGTTAGGATGCAATTTTAGGGAACGGTGGGAAACAATTGATTCAGATATCTGACAAGCAACTTACAATCAGAATATGCAGAGGTGAGGAGCACTTGTGGTTACAAACCGTTTTCGACATCTGGGTATACTTGAATTTCAACCATTAGAAAATACTGTGTTCCTTAATGTTCCCTGCTGCTTCTCGACATGTGGCTAGCCAATCCTACCACTCCTAACTCCGAGATATTGTTGTTTGATTTAAATACACTGTAATAAAACGCTGCTTTGAAGTCAACAACCGTGGTTGGTTTGACCTCCAACCCCGTGGTGGAATGGCTGTATTCGTACATGTTGTTCCATGCGGTCTTTAGTACTTCTCAGTTGGTGGCTACCAAATTCTACCATTCTTTATTCCCTTATATCAAGTGTTGGCAACTGGAAACCAGAACAAAAAAAAAAAAAAAATACTGAGTGGATCATGCAATTTAAGTTCAAAGGAGGGTCACGGTCTTGGAGAGCCCATGGTTGAGATGGGGAGGAAGCTTCTCGTGTGTCTAGTGAGGTTGCTTCCGTCTTACAGCGAGGGGGAAAGGCTGGTGTCAGAGGTTATAGGCGTCCCCTCCCTCTCTCTGGCTACACTGACACCATCGAAAACGTTCTGCTGTGTGGGTCAGCGTAACCTGCACTGATGGGTTCTCTCGGCACCATGCTCACACTGCCGCACTACACTAAGCCTCACCGAAACAGCCAGTGGAGTTCACCATATAGGGTTCTTCATTTTCGGGTTTTATGCTTTTCCAAATTCTGGAGGGAAAAATCAGGTGCTATTTACGCCCAGGAATTTTGAGAGAAATCGGACGCTATGATCTCTCTTTGATATGTCACTGTGGAATTTTCAGGTGAAACGAAAAGGTATAGGAAACAAGCCACTGCTGTGACACTGGGTCGAGAAACAAGAATCTTTATATTTCTGCTCGGAACTGGGGCAGTAAATGACCGCGGTATTCAAACACTTGCCCGAGCTCCACAAAAGCTTGTCTTTGACTCCTGCAGGAGGGAATCATAAATGGAGGACAAATAGGTTGTCACAAATAGCTCTCTTTGCTGATATTATGATTAATTTTTCCAATGGTTTACCGAGAACGACAAGTTTAAGAACCTCAAGGATTGCAGGTATATATAGTGTTTTACCCGAATTCTTGAATATTTGTGCGGGAGGAACTATCATGAAAAATCGGTTTAACCCAAAAACGGAGAACCTTAACCATATACAAAGGAGATGTTTACAGATGACAAAAAAACAAACAAACAAAAAACTAGAATCAAATTAAAGAAAAGGAACAACTCTGGTTCAGTCTGCAGCACAGTGGCAAGACCAGTACGCAGAGGTGGGCGTTTGTCCTCACGACCCTCGCCCTCACCTCAATTTTCTGGGAAAAAGATTTTTCTCACCTCACCTGAAATTTTTTTAAAAATATTTTCCTCGCCTCAAATTTTTTTTAAAGACCTCATCAGAAAAATTGGCCCTCACCTCACCTCAAATATCATGAGGTGAGGAAACCCTCACCCTCGCACGCCCTCGTGAGGGTGCTCACCTCTGGCAGTACGTCATCCCTCAGGAAAATTTTTCTTAATTTTAACGAAAAACACATTTGATACTTTCTGGTATGCTTTAGACAAATGCTCGGCCTACGAATTTTGCGCATTAAAGTGATTTTGTTAAAAACACCTCCTTTGTACATTTTTATTTCCATAACAAAATGAGGTCCAGATGCCAAGTTATTTCCTTGAACTAGCCACTAGTACTAGACTAGTCGTCAAATAGTAAAGTCTAGTAGATGCTCACCACCAAAGTAAAAATAGCCAGTGAAATCCAGTTTGTGGATACACTGTTAAATTCCTGAGGTTACAATGAACTGACTTTTGCGGCACCAGTTTTCGCGCCCACACTGGGGCAACAAGAGCCATGACTTTGCTCAGCCATAAACGTAAATTTCCTGCACCAGAACGCAACAAGCTGTAATGCTCTATGAGCTCTCAGTGAGTAGCAGCTGGCCCTAGATGGTATGATTGTTTTCTGGATACATGGCGTTCAGTGGAACCTGGTGTCTAGACAGTTAGCGTAAGAGCAGAAAATACTCTATTGTGAGGCATCTTGTGTGACCTAGGAGCACCCCACTTTTTCGTCCAGAAAGAAAAGACAAGGTCAAGCAGGACCTTGATGTTTTCGTGTAATACTGCCCACCTACTTTCTATGATGGGCTCTCTTAATTTTGGACTTCAACCCTCTGGTGGTGGAATGCTTCAGAATTTAAAACAAGCCTTATCAATCCCACAGATGGAACAAATATTCGTGTCCAAATTTAATGGTTCAGCAACATGACCAGGCCTACTGTTATGGGATAAGGGACGTAGGAAGCTCACTGTTTAACATAATTTCCTCCCCACAGAAATCTTTACTCAGCCCTATTCCCTCCCATACTGTATTGAAGCGACTTATGGCGGAAAACAAATCGTGACAGATGAGATAATGGCCACCAGAGCAGAGCTTTGCCAGCCTATCTAGTGCACAGACCACATTGAAATCAGAAAGGAAGCATTACCTATCATGTCTTGCTGCTCCGCAACCTTCCGTTCAAGGTCTTCGTTCCGTTTCTGCAGGTCTTTTACTTGGTCAACGTGGTTGCAGCAGTTGACCTGCTGTCAAGAAAGTTCGACTAATATAAGTTTCAATTTATAAATAACACTATATTGGACATATTTGATTCTATGTGTATCTGGCGACACAAGGTTGATTCACTTATTGCGTTTAATGGAGCGGATACTTACGTTTTATGAAAGTCAACCCTTTGTCAGTACGCACTTGCTTTAATTCAAAGTTATAACACACCTGTGATGCCTGGGTCGATGCTCGCGCTGCCAACCTGTTTCGACGCCGCTCCATTTTTGATAGTTCTCCTGCAAAGCACCGTATTTAGTTCAGTTACTGTTAGTGTTGATCCGGTACTATCCAGTTTTCGAATCACACAGGACAGACGCCTACGCTACGTTCAGACAGAAACATACGAATAATTACAACAACTGTATTACACCAGTTCAACTTCTTCAATCAACAAATGCTCACCTGCAGCTATAATATAGGCTTCTGCTGGGGGTTCCTTGTCCTTCCAAGTTACCATGAATGTGCGTCCCGCAAGCGTCTCCACTACAGTCGGATCAGTCATAATTTCTGTTGCCGTCGCGACATCGGTGATCTTTCTTGTGGGGTACACGTCCCACGCCTCAGCCGTTGCCCATTTGACGAGAATGTGGCTCATTTGTGTTACGACAGAACTAATCAATGATTAAAAGTGGCCCAGACGCCCAAGAGCGAAAGAGAAGTGCAAAGCGCGGGAAGTCCAGACGTGGATTCTTAAATGGCTTGGCTTGTCTTGCGATACTGGCGATACCATCTGGGGGTGGAGGGGGAGGAAATGTTTTAATGGTTTCAGTCATCCCTGGACGAAAAAAAAAAACATATGCAAAGTATGTCTGTAGAAATTATTATTACTACCAGTACTTCTCGGTGCTGTCGATGACCGTGACCTAACATCTCCCGACCATCCCGACCCCGACTGCGCAGCTTTCGCTTTCGTCTGCTTTGCTATCGCGCCTGTCGCGTCTGCAGACGAGTTCGTTTGTTGTTTCAAAATGTATGCATTATCTGCGACGTGGTAATGTGGTTTAGATAGTACGAATGATAGTATGAATGATATGCCGGCGTCCCTTTGTCCCTGTTAACTATGCCGAAAAGATATCGACAATGGTTGTTCGACGACAATGTTCCGAAACCACGCACGACGAAGTTCAGGCACGAAAGAAGCGCCAGGATGTCGTCGCTTTCCTCGGAGCTTGAGCATGCACCACCGACTGGTGACCAAGGACCGAGCGAAGCTCCCGGTGAGGGTGGCAGCGAAACATCAGGTGACGAGGATCGGCAATCAGTGTGGGAAAGTGGACAGGTGGACTGCGGAGCAGGAAGCAGCATGGACGACACAAATATAGTGAGTACGACGTGCTTCCGTTTGTTATTTCTCTTCTTCTTCTTCAGGGGTAGGGTGTGAGATGTGTTGTTTTCGTTACTTTTGTACGGAGTCGCACACACCGTACGTCAACACAGCGCTAGGGGGCGGGGGGAGCGGTCTTAAAGAAATCTCGTGCTTTGCGGCACAGCATCATCCAGGAGATAGGATTTTTGCGTAGGGAACACAGCCGTATGGGGGAGGGGTCCGTACCCCTGCCCCCTCAGTTCCAAACTTCAGCATGGGGTTCAACTGGTCCACCCCAGCAAGCACCTGCCTTTTGTCCACGCGGACACCCTTTGGAAAAATATCCTGGATCGGCCCTTGGTAACTACTTACATTTCAAAGAAAAATATAGCCAACCGAAATTTAGTTACTCTTTCTCTGAAAGTAGAGTGAAAGTATCAGTGAAAGTAAGATGCTTTCAAAAATGAACTGAGGTATAGCTACAGTCAATTCCTAAAAATAGTACTTAAGTTATATCGCTGCACGAGTCGACCTCTTTAGGCCAGTGTCTAGCTAAAGCGTCTCGTGTCTGGCACGTGCATGGCCCGAGCCTAAACAGTTCCTTAAGGTTGAAGTCCAACCCTTCTGGCCCAGCCTGGGCATGACAGTTTTCAACTTTTCAGTCTGAGCTACGTTTTTGCTCATCCTCAGATACCAAATTTCAGCCACATAACCTGATTTTATAATTTTTTCACTTGCTATAGCAGAGGCAGACCTTACAAGGGCACGCACTGCCAAGTCTGAGCCCAGCACAGGCCCACTGAACTCAGCCTTCACCCATGGCCCGGCCTGCCTGAAAATCGCGGTTTCATCTATTTTGGGTCACAGAACAAGGAACAGGAGTCGAACACAAAAAGGGATTTTCCCCATTACACACACATGTAGCACCCACGAAACTCTGAGAACCTACACTAGGCTTCTCTGGTCATGTACCCTTCAGGGGTTGCCATTGTCAGACTTAACCTGTTGATGCACTTGTGGCTTGCTCGTTAAGCTAGGCTGATCTCTTTGGCCAGTCACAAGAGCAGTTTGGGTTTTCTGGATACATACGTTATATTTAACAAGCCAGTTAACGAGTATGAAACTAGTCAAAGTCACTGACAGATTACTTGTAATTCAACCAATACTGCATGATAAGAATGTCTAACAAAACCTTGTTGACATGTGAACCACTTGGCACATATTCAAAAAGACCAGACAGTAGAGTACAGAGTAAGAATGTTTTCACTCTCGTTTACAGGGCGCACATAGAAGTGATACCCCCAGAAAACAAGAGGGCTCTCTTGAATTGGCAAATATTACAGAGAGCTCTTCCACTGACACAAGTGATGACGACAGTGCTTCCATGACAGAAGATGTTGCGAAAACAGAACTGGTAAGCAGTGTGATTCAGCCTTTGCTGTGTGCTTGTTGTCCTCTGATAACAACTGTTTCAAAGAAGACTCTTAGAACAATGAGGATGACTCTGATAGCCTTAAGGGACAGTGTCGTTGTCGTTGTTTCCGGAGCTCCTCTCTAATTACGTTCACAGGCAAAAGGGATTCGTGGTCGTACTGGTCTCTTCTAAAAAAAATAATTATAATCATAGAACTTTAAAGAAATACACACACTAGTGTGTGTATGACTGTTGCCTTCGCTTTACGACATCATTCGGATTGAACAAAGGCATGCCTTCTCCAAAGATGACTATGACTATTTCTTTTACAGGATGAGCCGCTTTACCCTGGATCACGGATCACTAGAGGAGAAAGCTTGGTCCTGATTTTGGCACACAGCCTTCGCCACGGCGCAACAAAGGAGGCGACAGAAAGTGTCTTAAAGCTTCTTGAAGCCCACCTGCCTGAGCATGCTGCATTACCAACATCCAAGTACCTTTTTTTCAAAGAGTTTTTGTCCAGCCATCAAACGATGTCTTATCACTTTTACTGTCCAAAGTGCCTTGAATACCTTGGTAGCAGGGAGGAGGAACCACTTCGCTGCAACACATGCTCTGTGGAGTTTGACATGAACACGCTGACTAAGGAGTTCAGCTATTTTCTTTCTTTTGATATTGGTGAGCAAGTGAAAGAAAAGCTTTCAGCCCCTGAGCTTGATTTTAAGCAGTTGTCCAGGTCTCTTGCTTTTGATGTGGGCGAAATCACAACAAGCAAAGGCTATCACGACTTACCAACTTGTGACAATGACTTATCAGTAACCTGGAATACAGATGGTGTACCGCTGTACGAATCCTCAGGCTACAGTATATGGCCACTGTTGCTACAGATCAACGAACTGCCCCACACACTCCGCTCAAAACACATGCTCCTGGCAGGGCTATGGTTCGGACCAAAGAAGCCAGTCATGAATACCTTCCTAAAGCCTTTCGTTCATCAAATGAACATCTTATCAAGTACTGGGATTGTTTGCGTAGACTCTCAGGGAAATTCAAATACAATTCGCATCTTTCCTGGTCCATGTACCGTGGACACAGTAGCCAGAGCCATGGTCATGAACATGAACCAGTTTAATGGTTCACATGGCTGTGGCTGGTGTGTCCACGGAGGTGAAGTTGTGCCAAAGGGGCATGGCCATGTGCGTGTGTACCCCATTGTGTCACCCCAACCTAGTGCTAGAACGCACCAGTCCTTTCTGGACTGTGCTTCTGATGCTGAGGAGTCTGGAGAACCTACATGGGGCATAAAGGGTCAGAACATACTGTTTTTGTTGACGTTCTTTTCATTTCCAGCAAGTTTTGTCGTTGACTACATGCATGCTGTTTGCTGTGGCTTTGTGCGGCAAACAACATGCATGTGGTTTGACACCAGAACAGCCTTTTCCTATAGCATTGGGTCTCTTGTCAGTGAAGTTGACAGACGGCTTCATGATGTACGTCCCGTGTGGGAAATCGCACGACTGCCTCGGTCATTAACATTACGTAGGTATTGGAAAGCCTCAGAGTGGCAGCACTGGCTTTTATTTTATTCACCCATAGTTCTGCGTGGGCTACTTCCACATGCCTATTATGATAATTGGATTCAGTTTGTGGGACTTATGCACTTCTTTCTGTCAGACACTATCCCAACAGAAAAGTTGAGACAAGCTCGTAAGGACATGATCTCTTTCTTAAAACGGTATCAGGAGCTTTATGGAAAAGAACAAATGACCTACAACTCACATCTTTTGCTGCATCTTCCCGATTCTGTACAGACATGGGGGCCCCTTTGGAACTATTCAGCATACGGTTTTGAAAGCATGAATGGGCAGCTTGTGCGCTTTGTAAATGGGACACGTTACGCACAGTGGCAGGTAATTGAAAAGTTTTCATATCTTTCTGCCCTCCCATTGCTTTGGGAGAAATGTGCACACTTTGAAAGCAAAGACTCCAAGCAGGAACTAATGCAGTACTTTCTAAAGGGCTATCATCTAAGAAGACATGCAATCACTATTGGAGGTGTCGTCCTTTATGGAAAGGGTAAAACCGAGGGTCAAGGAATGTCATACAAAAAAGTTCGCATTAGTGGGCTAACATACTGTGTGCAGTCCCTGGACAAGTCACGACGCCATAATTCTTACATACGCATTTCTGGCAGCTTTGGGATCATCACCAAGATAACAGCAGTGTGCAGCCTGCGGCATAGTCAGTGTACCTGTGCCAAACAGATCGTATTTCAAGTTACGAGGCTTGCCACAGCACGTTCTTTCCTTGATTGTTTCTGTGGAACGTTGGTATACGAAGTTGTGCACACTGATGAGGTGCTAGACATGGGAAGCGACCATGTAGAAAAGTGCATTGTCCTACAGCATTCACCAAAAATCTTGCTGTGCCCTATCAAGCGTGCATCTATTTTTTCAGCAATGTAAGTTGCATCTTGTTAACTTCCTCTTGCTAGCTCTGTATCCAGTATGCACAGCACACAACACACTATACTTCTCTCCAAAGTTAATAACACTGTTCCACACTGGTTTTGGTTCCTCAAGCACATGTTTGGGATCACGTGATGTCCGAGAACACAACTCTGCTACAACTGCTACACTGCTACAACCAGTTCCTCGCAAATGATGTGCAGCTTCATTTTGTAAAGATTTGCTGTCTCACGCATATACTCTTCAGAGTGCTAAGCTGTATGTTTCCAATTGCAGTTTCTCCTTGCCAATTGATATTTTTGTTTTTTTCTTTCTGTCATAACAGTATTGTGATGTGGAACTGGTATATTGAGGCAAGGGAACGATGTGTGTTACTTTCTGTGTAGCCAACATGCCATGATCCGAACTACTCTATAACTATGTAAATAATTATGTGACTCCTGTGTAAATAAGAGCTGTGTAACACTGCCATATTCATGCTTGATATCTTGTTTGGGTGGTGCTGCTATATATTGTTTGGATGTTTTGCTACTGTTTTGTGCATTTATTACTGCTTTTTCAAAAGGCATGTGCCAAGAAAAAAATTCACGTATGTATGCTGTATGTATATGCTGGGTGTTCTTTTTTTTTTTTATTCAATACAGAGTGCTTCACAAACACAGTGAGAAAAAGACGAGCACTACTGCAACTTGAGTTATAAACTTGAGTTATCAAAAATGGAGCTGGTTTGTAGGTCAAGTAGCAGTAAAGTAGCACATTTTTTTCTTTGTGTTATTGCTACATTGCTATTGCTGTCTTTGTGAAGTGCTGTATATCAAACTAAAAAAAAAAAGAACACCGTCTGTTACTTCATTCAGAGTTCGATACGGGCCAGACATAACGAAGGCGCAGCCACAGGCCCCTCCATTTCTTCTCAGTTTTCTAAATTTGTGTTGCACAGGTGCACAACTGTGAAAGGTGTGAGGCAGTTTACAGACAAGTGCCAGCTGCTGCTGCTTTGTCAATGTCCTGTTTGTTTCATGTCATTACATAACTGTGACTCATAACATTGGTATTAAAAATTGTTCCACTCACTGTGATGCTCTAATTTCTGTGGATTTCACTTATGCTGCCCCATTGCATAAACATCTGCAGTCCTTAATTGTAGAATTATTTGTGATAGAACTCTTAATCAGAAATTTAGAAACTTTTTCTTAGTGAATATAATATTTTATTTGTTTTTGAACGTCTCGCTTTTACAAACTCAGCTCAAGTTAGCTTGCAAGGTCAAGGTCAAGTTAATGCCATTAACGTGTAATGTAATCAGTAAGTACATTCGAAATTATTACCATCCGTAATGAACAGCATGAAAGCGTTATTGTAGTGGTACATTGACAGTCTACCAACAGTCTGTATACCAAGTCGTTAAAATGACCACAGCGGTGAAAGCCAAAGCAAGTATACAAGAGGTAGGTAGACTGTTTGTATACCTGGTACAAAGGAAGGAGCAAACCACAGGAAGGTGACATGGTATAAAAAAAGTACATAGGAGGACCACTAAAAGGTGAAAACTGTTTTTGTAAGGGTAACCACTGGGACATTTCCCGAGCGCATGAAAATCGCTAAGGTCACTGTAATCTACAAGATGGGTGACAGTAATCAATTATCCAACTATAGGCCAGTATCCATACTACCAGTTTTTTCTAAGCCGCTTGAACATATCATGCGCAAAAGAATCACATCGTTCTTAAATAAGCATTCATGCATAGTGAAATCGCAACATGAATTCCGAGAAAGCAGATCAGCCGAAACTGCATTATTGACACTAAAAGAAAGCCTGATACGAAACTTCGAAATGAGGTTATACTCATTGGGAATATTCGTAGATTATTCTAAAGCCCTTGGCCTCGTCAATCACTCAATACTTCTTAGCAAATTGGAACACTATGGCATTAGAGCGCAAGCTAACCTCCTATTAGAATCATACTTAACCAACCGTAAGCAATTTGTTGTTATTAACAATTGTCCATCAGATATGTCCATCAGATATGTTGTTCAGCAGATATATATGGGAGTTCCACAGGGAAGCATGTTGGGGCCTATGCTTTTCTGCACATATATCAACGACATTGTTGACATAAGTCCACATATCCAATACATAATATACGCAGACGATGTCAGTCTTTTGCTCACACTCCAAGACATTGCCCAACTCAACACTCTAGCAAATAATGCTCTCTCTGCACTTGCACTATAGTCCAAGAATAACGCCATGATTATAAACACAAATAAGGCAAAGGCGGTTTTGTTTCGACCCAAAAATAAGGTTCCCAGTGTAGCGCTGGACTTACGAATAAATTATGACACTATAGGTTTGTCAAGATCCACGAAAATTCTACGAGTTGTGAATTCTGAAGGAGTTGTGAATTCTAGGAGTTGTGAATGTTGTGACACATTAACGTGGAACGATCATATTACACACATCCAGAATAAAATGTCGAGATGTATAGGTATTTTAACAAAATATCGCTACCTACTTCCAACATCTGCAAAGATTTACATTTATAACTCCATTGTCATGTCTCATGTCACCTATTGCCATTTAGTTTGGGGTAACATCACAGCAACAAACATCCACTCCTTATCAAGGCTGCAGAAAAAAGCAGTTCGAATGATCGCAAACGTTAGCTTTGATGCTCATAATAGAGAGCTTTTCAGACGGTATGCCATGATCCCAATCAAAGAGTTACATTTGTTCCTACTTAGTAAATCTTTTTTAAAAGCTGTTGAGTACAATAATACATACTTCCTGGGTCTCGCAAATTTGAATGAAAGGAGGCACGCCTACCCCTCCCGTGACCCAAACAAATGGATGGTAACTTTTTCTCGCACATCATATGGCCTACAGTCGCTCACAGTGACGGTCCCGCGTTTGCTAAACGACTTCTTGGATGCTGGCATGGATCTGTTTACACAACACATAACTCGTAAGCAACTAATAAACCGTTTTCTCTGGAAGGATACCCCTGAACCCAGTGTGTAAATCAATGGCACGCTCAAGTCTATCGTTACTCGTTGTTACTTGTTGCTCTTCATGACCTGTTTTGTTTAGTTGTTCTTTTTGAAGTTGTTGACGCCAATGTATTATGGATGACTTGATGTGTACAACATTCTGTTCCTTATATGTTTTTCTTTCTTAGCTTATTGCAACTGCTGCACTGCAACCGGGTGCCCGGCCTTAGTCAAGTAGCTAGGCTGCTTTTTGCCGGACACTCGGTGTTCATGTTACATATGAACGAAATAAATAAACTAAATGAAATGAAAATTCACGCGAGAAATCGCCTACACTGTGTTCTACGCTTGAAAGATATGCTGGGAAACTTTTCCTCCGCCCGTCACCGTGGAGGACAGCCGGTTTACCAACTACTTTATTCCAAGGTTTCTTTCCTTTTATACCCAACAAAACACCCCCAAGTGGTGGGTGAAGCAACAACTTACAGTACAAAATTCGACACTCCTCCCCACTTAGTTTTGACGTGGGAAACACAAACGGTCGTAAGCAAGCCTGAGCGGTTTCTGGTGCTCACGAGATGAGCGCTCTATGGTTGTATTACCCTCCTCAGTTTCACTGCTACTCAACTGATGACTCGCGCGGCGACCTCCACCCTGATCGTCAACATAAACTTCTTTATCACTTGAACTTGTACCTTCTTCACTTGAAGATGTACTTCCATCTGACATAGAAACAAATTCGGTGTCACTAAGCGACATATTGTCCAACAGTTCCGATGCACCGTTCTCGTCTACACTGTACCTGACTCGGAGGTGGTCCATATGTACGTGCCTAACTGTTCCGGAGACACGAACTTCATATGATACAGAACCGGTGCGACGGAGAATTTGCCCTGGCGGCCACATCTCCGACTCTCCTCTCGTGTTCTTCACCCACACCTTCTGACCTTCTCGGAACGATTTGGCAGGTCCTCGTTTTATGTCGTCTGGTTTTTTCACGCGCAATTGCTTCTGGAGTCCCTCCTCCGTTGTTCCTGTTTTCAACAGGGAAAGACGTGCCCGGGGTAGTCTTCCTAAGAAAAGCTTGGCCGGTGCCTTTTAAGGTGAAGCTGTGAGGCGTCATCCGATAGCTGAACAGGAAATTTGAAAGCTTGTGCTGTATGGTATTTGAGGTCGCACGGTTGCGTTCTTGCAACATCTGTTTCAGGAGAGACCTCTTCAACGTTTGTACTGTCCTCTCGGCTAAACCGTTAGAAGCAACGTGGTATGGTGGGATGGTGCTGTGCTCGATCCCTTGTTCCTTTAGGAAATTCTTGAATTGGAGGCTCACAAACTGTGGACCATTGTCAGTCACTATCCTTTCAGGCAGCCCAAACAAACACAATTCGCAATTTCCTAATCGTAGTCTGAGACGTCGTAGATGTCATGTGAAATACCTCCTTCCACTTTGTGTAACTGTCAACAGCACCAAAGAAGAAGTTTTGTCCTTGATAGCAAAGTCAAAGTGCACTCTTTGAAACACACGGGTACACAGAGGCCACACCTGTAGCCGAACACGTTGAGCATCGTTCCTTACAACTTGGCATATTTCGCAAGTTTCTACCGCCTGCTCCAACGTTGGCTCTAATCCCGGCCACCACACGTGCTGTCTGGCGAGCGATTTCATTCTTGTAATGTCCGGATGCTCTTCGTGCAACAACTTGATTACCTGACCTTGAAGTGAACTCGGCACGACCAACCGTGTTCCCCACACGAGACAATCTTGATCAACTGATAGTTCGTCCTTCCGTTGAAAATACGGTTGCAGTGCTGGGTCATGAACTACATTCGGCCACCCTCTTTTGGTGAATTCTATGGCTTTTAAAAGTACGACGTCCTTCTTCGTTTCTTCTCGGAGGTTCTTGTTTGTTAGCGGCGCGTTTTCTACTGGCAAAAAGTATTGGAGTTTGTGCTCCTCTCCACCTGAGTCTTGCAGCGGTAGCCATGATAGCGCATCAGCGTCGCTAATTTCATAGCTTTTCTTGTAGATGATCTTGTAGTCTTATTCAGCCAACAGTATCCTCCATCGTTCAGTCCGTGCCGCGGCTATTCTGGCTGACGCCTTACGCCTTGGGTTCAGCAAAGTCAGGGGATAGCAGTCTGTCACTAGACTGAATGTTCGACGAAAGAGGTACTTATGAAAACGCTTTACAGCAAAGATTAGCGCTAGAGCCTTTGGCTTTGCGAGTAATTTCTTTCAGCGACTGTGAGGGTCCGCGAAGCGAATTCCACAGGTCTAAACCCGTTTTTCTCTGTTTCTTGCATCAGCACAGCGCCCAAACCGTAGTTTGAGGCATCGCACGTCAACCGCACAGGCTTAGTAGGATCATATAGCTGCAACACTTCTGAGCTGCACAATAAGTCATTCACTTTCGAAAATGCTGCTGCACATTCGCGTGACCATACCGAACATTTGTCTTTTTTCAAGAGTTCATACAATGGTTCAAGGATCGTTGCAAAATCAGGCAAAAATCTCGAATAAAAATTAACAAGTCCCAAAAAACTTTTTAACTCAGTTACACATTTTGGAGGAGGGGCATTCTAGACCAGAGAGTCGAACCGAAACGTTTAACGGTCCGGTTCGGGTTTAGGTTCGGGGATAAGGGTTCGGATCCGGTTCAGGTCCAGAAGGCAATTATAATGGTTCAAACCGGTTCTTTCCAAACGGTTCGGTTCCCGAACTGGTTCAGGAACGACGGGTGCGAATGAAGCACAACAGTCAGGTTAAAAGAAGCTTCTGTGTGTGTGTGTTACAGTGTTTGAAGTGGGCAGGAAGGCGTCAGTGGTCGTTCAGGATTTTGAAAGAGTTTGTGCGACATGAAAGACAAGATTAGTAGCGGTTACAAGAAGAGCATACCCATGAATTACTGGTTTGGGTTGACTTTCCCCGCACGCAGCTCAGGTCGCGGGGTTGTTAGCGGAATCTCACCAGGAATATCTGTCAACCAAGCCTGCTACCTTGGCCTAAGTCATTTAAGTAATTGAAATTATTCGTTACCAGTCAGGATCGCGAATACACGTTAATCAAATAACGACGCTTAATGGTATGTAGTTGGATTCGAATGGTGCGATCGTGAGCTCGGGGACTGTATGTGTAAAGGGCACTTTATTGTGTCAGCACTGACCGCCGCCGTGCTCGGCGTTAGCGTGAAGTGTCTGTGGAACAAAGACAAAGCAAGTGCAAACAGATAGTTCGACTCATTTTAGACCCACTGGCGAGTTTTAGATACTGTGTCAGTATGGTCGTTTTTGCTTCTTTTATTTTAAATCCACAAAGAAAGCCAACTTGGCATGTTCTTTTCATTCTGACCAGCATGAGTGTGGCCGGTGCTTTACTTTCTAGTACCCTGGGCACGCGGCAAACATAATGCTTTAAACAGAATGGCAGTAACTTCACCTCCTGAGCAACCCGAATGACTGCATTTTTTGAACAAGCCCCTGCTTTCAACAAGACAGGAGAGAACGACGCCACACAAGATTATAGTTGGTGAGGAGGTGAACTTACCGCCATTCCGTTTCATTAAGTGTGGCTAGCGTATAAGGGGCTTATGTAAGTTCACACGCGCACACATTGGGAATTATGCTGCAGCGTTGTATACACGAATACGTGCTAGAGCTGAGCTCAGGTAGTTTCTTTCGCAATGCATTACGTGCAAGAGAACGGAAGAAGAAAAAGAAAAAAACGAAGGGGAGAATATTTGAAAGACCGAAGGTCGCACAGCCGACGACATATGTCGGTTGGTCCGCGTATTGGTATTTATATACAGGATGCCTGCGATAATGGTAGCGATAATTTGAAAGAAAAACTGACAGGTTTTTCTTGCAAACGGACTGATCTTGAAATGCAGCGCCAGGACACCCTGTGTATAGCTGACTCTGACTAGTATATTATTATAATATGTCACTTAATGACTACTACCCAAAACTGTTCCTAATGTCCTGTTGACCTTTAATTCTTATATATATTTATGTGCATGTCTTAGACGTTAGTAGTCCTGGCAGTTTTCAGTTACTATCTGTTGCTATTTCGTGACTCGAGAAGATCGAAATCATTGTTGCAGGGAACGACTTTTTCGGCAAGAAAGACGATGTCTACGAAGCTAATAAATGAAGAAAAAATACGAAAAATAGTTTTTGTGTTCATGCACAACATCCCAAGTTTCGCACTTAATTCTGTGTGAACCGTTATTTGAACCGGAAACCGGTATTTTTTTACCGGGTTAGTTCCGGTTCAGCTCCAAGATGGCGTCGACTCTTTCGGTTCGGTTCAGTTCCGGTTCGGCCAAAAATAACTGTTAATAATGGTTTTCGGTTCTGGTTCGGGTTCGGTTCGACTCTCTAGCTGTTCTTGACAGCAGATACTTTCTGCGGGTTAGGGCTCAGTTCTTGTGCACTCAACAGATACCCGAGGTAGGGCACCTCGCTTACAAAAAATTTACTCTTTTCGACATTCAAAGAAATGTTATGGCTCTGCGGCCGTGAAAGGACAAGCTTGACATTTTGTAAGCATTCATCATAGGAAGCGCCTCCACCTAATACATCATCAATGTAGCAGGACACATTAGAAAGACCATCCCAAATTTATCCATAACCCCCTGAAATATGGACGGGACACTTGACACACCGTACGGCATACGTGTGAACTCAAAGAGTCCCAAGTGCGTTGTCACAGTGAGCATTTTCCTAGATGTCTCATTAAGTTTTAACTGCAAATATGCACATCTGAGGTCAAGGAAAGTGAAAGCTTTACAGCCAACAAGGTTTGCAAAAAGTTCGTCAGGGAGGGGGTAATGGTCTGTCATAATGTTCGGATTAATGGTTACACCGTAGTCACCACAAGTACGAACTCCGCCCCCGTGCTTATGAACCGTTACAATATAGGCGTGGCCCACTCACTTGTTCTTACGGGCTCCAATATACCCTGGCTAACCATGTTTTGCAGTTCTTTCTCAACATTATCCCTGACGGCAAACGGAACTACACGATTCGTGGAAAAAAACTAGTTGACAACTTGGCTTCACTATGAGCGTTGCTTGATAATCTTTTATCGTGCCAGCCCCGGAATGAAACACAAAAGGAAACGCAAGTTTCAGGCCTTCCAGTGTCCCATCCTGAGCAACGTTAGATATTTTGCAAGTAAAGTTCAATTCGTCTAGCCAGTTTCTGCCAAGAACACAGGGCAACTGTTTATCAGAGCTCTTGACAACAACTAGAGGAAGCATACGCTCCTGCGTATCAATGTTAACCTTGACATGGGCGACGCCCTTCACCGGCACCTCATCCCCTAGATACGTGCATAACCTGAGGTCTGTTTTTTCACAAGGAACATGCGAAAGGTTTTCTAGATAAAAGTCCTCAGGTACAGCTCCCCGCAACCTTAACTTGAACGCCGCTTCGCGTGGCGGAGAAGGACGAGAGACACCCTAGTGAGATTCAGTTGAACTATTGGGAGAGCGCGTTTCGGGCTGTTCCACTTGCGTCACGGAGGAGGAGTAAGGAGGCCGAACTCAGCTGGAAAACGACGTCGCAATTCCTCGAGTCAATTGTTTGCCGCGGCGTGGCGTTCGCGTTCCCTCCGGTACTAGCTCCGCGAAATCGCCTGCACGGCAATGCGCCGTTCGTGCTCGAATACTCTATTAAAAAGCGTTCAAAACGAATGTTTGTTTGATGAGCATAAACAACGGTGTCTCCAGTAACGAGTTAATATTTTCTGGTCAGCTACAATTATTTTTTTCTTTTCCTTTTTCTTTTCAGTTTCTGCTACCTCGTTTTTGTCTCATAGATGGAAGCTACCTGTCGGATAAAAATGAAATCGGAAATATGAAGACAAAAAAAAAAAGAAAAACTAACCTTTAATACGTAAGACAAACGTCTGACATTGCCAAAGGTGTAGTGTCGAATGCCTCCGACGGAATCACCTGTCGCTTCTCCCCGGCCGTCTCGGGTATCGTGCCCTTCTCTCTATGGTGCGCGCGTACTTCGACCGCTGCGCTAACGCGCTAACATACCCCAAAGGAAGCAAACGTTGTTCCGAAAAGCTACATTTGAATGGTATGGAGGAAAGAGTATGTTAGAAGCTCTGTAATCGAAAGTCGCCGGATGCGATCTTTCCGGAATTGCGCGTTATGTGGGTCGTTGCATAAGCTGGTACTTAGTGTGTGAGTGCAAGGAGGGGCAGGACGCTCTGATGATGGGACACGGTGGGGTTCCGAAGGTTCTGGCACTTAGTTTCTTATTTCTTGTCATGCATGCCAGTCACTCGGTTTTGGGAACTGCAAAAGAAAGTCGGGATCTAGTCTCTAATTTATGTTGACGAACACGGAAATCTTGAACAACACTTACTTCTACAATACACTATCGCTTTGGTGTTCAGTTGCAAGTTACTTCTGTACAAGCATATGCTGCTCAAAGCGTTGCACCAGGGATTTTAACACCACCACACACACAAAAAAGGAGGAACAATACTGCACCACCACCAATATATACCTGCCAGGAAAAGCCCTAATTCCAGTAGATATGGGATTCACAACCCCCCCCCCCCCCCCTCCCCGGTACACCAAGATGAAAATCGTCTTCGAGATCCCTCCGTTCAACAGGAAGTGTATGCACTGAATCCTGCACCGGGCGTGTGCAAAACCTGCAACAGAAGTGCGTTCTGGTACCTTTGTATTAAATTCGTGTATGGTGGCATGCGAAATGTCACTCTCTATCCCGGCGGATGTATCACAATTACGACAAAGCGTTGTGCATATAGCGGCTGGTAGAGACGGGCGACAGAGCTCTCGTGCAACAGCTGGAATGCAAATGCGGATTAACCAGCCCAATGACATCATTACCCTACACTGCGAGGTGTTCCCGGGAACTAATAGTGATCAATGCAAACCATTCATCAATGTATCAATGGTCATCCCGTGGTCGTGCGTTGGCGGTGATATGTAAATACCCGTGCCATCCTGTACGATGTCGGACAATAACCTTTGTGCTTCTTCAGGTGTCGTGTTTTATCTCAAATAAAAAAAGAAAAAAAGAGAACAGCTTGTTGACTGCGAGAGCACCACGTTTACGGAGACATTCAAGCCGTCAAGCCAACGCGGAGCCCCCTTCACGGCGGCTTCCCCGCATTCTAAAATAAAAACTTCTCACCTTGCACTAACAAAAACTGCAGGCGAAAATTTCACAGAGAGATCGTTCCTTGATACACGACAAGCGTGTTTACCTATCAAAATATTTTTTTCTACTTGCACTGGACACACAAGTACATCTGAAAGAGTGCATTACAGCAACCTTAGTTCAGAGGAGCAAGTACCTGACGGAGCGCGAGCGCTGCGCCGCGGCCACAATTAGACTCGAGGAATCGGGACCACGCTTTCTCAACGGCGGCTCGGCAGAGTTCGTTCTCCTTACTTCTCCTCCGTGACTTGCGTGTAGGGATGCTTGGTTGTTGCTCAAACGCCTCAAAGGCAGGTGGGCGTTGCTTTCTGAGGACGCCGTTATCGGGAGCGCGATTGTTTGTGTTGCTTATGTGAGATGTACGCTGGATGATATCGGTAATATCGGCGATATTCGAGGCACGGCCGCGTTGACAGCTAAGAATGATTGTGTGCACAAGAATGGGTTAGCAATGATGCTGTATCAACTCGAGATGAAATAAACTGGGATAAAACAACTTTATGATTAGCAAGATTTATCTCCTTGTGTGGCGACGCTCTGCACCATTGCTGATGGTAACATGGTGAAATAAGGATACAAGTGCATCATACATTTATTTGACTCAGGAAATAATGAAAGTAGGTGAGCCGTAGTAGATGTGAGGCAGTGATCTCCGTATTATGACATAGGTTACCGAAACGGCACATGCAAATTGTGAATTTTCATGTCGCTAGACTTGCGGGTGTTCTTGACAGTCAATACATCGTTGGATAAAGAAGATCCGCATAGATATAACCTATAATCTGCATAAACTGCTATAACGTTGAACATAAGACTTCAGAGAGGAAACTAACACATACAGCTCCAAAGCGTTTGAAGCTCTTCACCCGGCGACGACTGAACGCCCCAAACTGCTAGGCAGCATATCTCAAGGCATAGGCTAGTCCCGGGACAGTCCGAATATGTATATAATGATGTATTGACCGTCAAGAATACTTGCAAATGTAGCTACATGAAAAGGAAAGGCACAAGTTGTCTTATTTCAATTGCCACCTACTACGGCTGACTTAATTTCATTATTCCCTGAGTCAAATAAATGTATCATGTACTTCTATCATTATTTCATCATGTTACCATCGGCAATAGTGCTAAGCATCGCCACACATGGAGATGAAACTTTCTAATCACAATCACAAAATAAAGTTGTTTTATCCTCGTTTATTTCGTCTCGAGTTGATACAGCATCATTGCTAGTTCATTCGGGTGCACACGATCATTCTTAGCTGTCAACGCGGCCATGCCTCGAATATCGCCGATATTACCAATATAATCCAGCATATCATCTCACATAAGCAACACAAACAATCGCCATCCCGATAACGGCGTCTTCAGAAACCAACGCCCGCATGCCTTCGAGGCGTTTGAGCAACAATCAAACACCCCTACACGCGAGTGGAACAGCCCGAAACGCGCTCTCCCAATAGTTCAGCTGAATCCCACTAAGGTGTCTCTCCTCCTTCTCCGCCACGCGAAACGGCGGTCAAGGTAAGGTTGCGGGGAGCTGTACAAGGGCCACCGCGGCTCCTGTATCAACTTCCATCATCATCGGTTTGTTTTTAACATTCACTTCTGCTGTAAATGGCTTACATAGTTGCGAACCGTTCGGGCACTTCTCTCTTGCGATTTTTCTGCCTGCATACAGCTCTTGTGTGGCCAATTTTTCCACAAAAATAGCATTTGGCTCTTGCAGAAGAACACTTTTGAGCAGAATGCTTATTACTGCCACATCTAAAGCAATGTCCTACCGGTACACTTTGCTGTGGTCTGTTCCGTCGTTGCACGGCTTGGACGTCCGCAATGTAATGTTCCCTTGGCTGCTGCTGCATTCCACGTGTTTCTTGCTTGGACAGTTCTTTAGCCAACGCTTCTGATACACTTCGTCGAATCCCTCGTTGTCCAATTCAAGTAGGCTTCGTTGAATTTCAGGCTTCCTGCACCCTGCAACAAGGCGGTCCCGCAAAGCCTCATTCAGGAATGCTCCGAAACAGCACGTCCGCGAAAGTTCCTTGATGGTCACCGCAAAATCCGTGACGGACACGCCGTCCTGTTGCTGACGGAGATGGAACTTCGTACGCTCCGCTATGATCAGTCTTGATGGTGCATAACGACGCTTCAATTCCTTGACGAGCTCGTCGTAAGTTTTCGCTTGCGGTAGACTGGGCTGCAGAATATTCTTAAGCGTATCGTACGCTTCCTTCCAGATGTAATGTAAAAGGTTGTCTACCTTGCTTTCAGCCTTCACAGTGTTGACTTTGAGGAATATTTCGAACCGTTCGATGTAATCACCTATGGTTTCTTCCCGAGGATTGAATTCCACAAATTTAGGCATCCCGTCAGTGGGCGTTGTTTAGCGCTCGTTGCCAACTTGTCATATCTTATCATGGAGGTAGAACATGACGGGCAGTAAGCCAAAACACCAACTACTTTATTTCAAGGTTTCTTTCCTATTATTGCATGCTCTTAAGCGATTTGTAAGCTTACTTCATTCCCCACATCACCACCAGCACTGGGCCCAAGCAGCACAATGTACTGAAAGTCGAGTGCAATAGGGGTGGACGGGTAGGTGGAAGGCCTTGAAGAGACTCGCGAAACTAAGGAACATTGATAAGACACATACCGTCCACCCCTATTGCACTCCACTTTCAGTACATTGTGCTGCTTGAGGGGTAGCGTATTGCCCCTGGCAATGAAACTCGCCATTCATCATCTAAAAATAACATTGTTGTTATAAGCTTAAGCTTGCATGTGCTTTGGGTAAGCGTAGGACAGGCAGGTATGTCTTGCACTCTCAGCAGATATGGATTTACCAGCAACAGTCCCATTCCAACCCAGATTGCACAACATGTCACAAACCGCGATCCACAACTCATTAGTCGGTATTATTTTCAAATTTTATAGTAAAAGAAGTATACTTACGACAATCTCATCGTATAATGGTATATCGCAGTAAGACTGAGTCATGTTGTGCGCAGATCTACAACCCTGGTATTAAGGTAAAGGCATTAATTGTACCATGACACCATTGGATATCTCGCAGTTCCGAAACGCAACCAGCGTCATCGTGGAAGCGAAGTTCACTCTTAAATATGGAATCCCTTAGCCGAACTTGACAACGGAATTAAATGGACGACTACAGATTAGCGTACAAGGAGTGTGAAACAAATGATCTATTTGAAAGACCCGCTACTGGGAACTGGGTGTGCCCTGCGCGGACTTAGGGGTGTACCCCGTTATCCACCCTTAATAAAACATTTAAAGTCCACGCTAAAAATTCACCCTTGAAAATTCATTCCTTCATAGTCCACGTTGTCAAAATAAATCAAAACGTGCGTGTGCATGCCCGCTGTGGAGCATTGTTACAGGTGAGGAAATTGGTGCACACTGTGTTGGATACTTCCCAATATCATGGACAGAATTCTGTACGACATTGGTAACCCGGAATGCGGCGGAGGAGACGGTACTCATTGCGGCCGCTCCAGTCGACGATTGGTTTCCACTTGGTGTTGATACATGGCACCACCGATTAAACCCGCTCTCGTCATTCCGTAGCAAAGGTGTCGGCACCTTTAAATCGCAGGTGAGGCACATCTGTGTGCACAATTTTGCTCACTGATAATAGACGAGTTCAGAAAATTCCAGAGTGCTTTGCGCTGCATTGAACTGTGCGAGTTTACTAATCCGAGAGAAACGGGTGGCCTCCAAACTGTTCCGATTTCTCCCCTATCGGTCCACTGTCCACGACGTGTCAAGGTCAGCAAAAGCGAAATGTGGAGGATTGAGTGCCCAGGATGCAATGCGTACGCAAAGAGCACTGGGATTTTCTGAACTCGTCTATTTGTCAGTGCAGCGCACATTGCAAAACTATCTTGCGATGTTAGAGGAAGCACTGCTGCACCAACTGGTGTGCATATTTGTTGCCAATGCCATAGAATATTCCCACGGACAGCCATCAGTGGGGTTTGTCTGCTCTAGTGGATTGCGCTATGAGCACGAGAACACAAACTCCTTCATGGGGTGCTGTTATGCGTATCGCGCTCACGCGATCTCAGTTGTCTCGCGACCTAAACCCCCAATTATTTTTATTATTATTATATCGCGCTCACTTATTGTTTTTTTTTTCATTTCTACGATATTTTATTTCCAAAGGAAATGAGTACCAGATACAAAAGGGATTAGGATCTCTGATGGGGAACCTGGTCCCCTACAAGCAGTCATAGCGATTTCAACAACACAGCAATAGTTTACAGAAGAGCATATATTATTTTTGGACAGTTTTAACAGCACTAGTGATTAATACCAACAACATTTGAAATTCACAGAAAAATAATAATAGTAAGAGCTCCAGGTACTCTTCTCACCAATTCTACAGAGGTCAAGATATCTGAGGTAGAGAAACCGGGTAGTTCCTACGTCATACTTAAGGGCTTCTTTTTTTTTTTTTTTTGCAGCAAAGAGAGAAGGACAGAAGAAACAGTCAGGAAGGCTGCATACTCTCAACTACAGGATTTTTTTATTGTTGACACATTTAAATAGGTATCAGAAACACGTGAGCACTAGAAACCATTATCGAGATAGATTATATCAGCTTGTTTGAGATCAATGGATGGTGTGCTAACACATTTATCACTTGCTTTGTTAATCAAGTAGGCTTCAAGGATCTCCCTATACACTTAGTTTTGAAATGTACCTGCTATTGTCGTTTTTTTTTTAAATAGTGGTCCACATCCGCAGTTTTTGCAGTCAACTGGAGGATGACCAGACGGCGTGTTAGATTTTTGGGCAGCAGCGCGTTCTCTCAACCTCGCGTTTACACATCTGCCCATTTGATTTATATAGATTTTGCTGCATGATTATTTATTCTTGTGTTGTATCTCACAGGTCATAGCAGGTCATAGCTTGAGAAGTGGGAGGCCTATTGTTGCGTTAAGTGAGAACAGGGAGAGGCCTATTGTTGGACATAAACGAAAACGATACAAGCGTGTTGCACTTCTCCGCAGGCAACTCAAGGTCTAACTCAACTGCTCACGCGCGCTGCATCTGCATAATGCTACTTTGTATCCGAAGTAACTTGAAAGTAACTCGTTCTTTTTTTTAAGTAACTCAGTAACTGCGAGTTACATTTCAGGCTGAAGAACTTTCTTAACTTGGTTACATTTTCACAGGGCAACTTAACTTGTAACGAGTTCTTTTTGACGGCTAACTGGTCTATCTATATGGTGAGAACCACGGGAACTGCGTGCCTGCTTCATACTTTTTTTTTTAATTGTACGTAATGCTATGGATGTAAGGTATAGCTCAACAGGTCTCATCCTCGGTTTGTGCTGTTGTGTCGTATTCGAACGTTTTAATTGTTTTATCACGGATTCTGCGATCTCTAACAGCAAGATTTCTTTGTACCCGCTCCTTCTCATTCTATCTAATTGCATGCAAGGAAGTGTGCATTTAAGTGTGTCAACAATAAAATTTTCCTTTACTTGTGAGTACGCAACCTTCCTGTCCGTTTCTCATGTGCTTGTCTCTCCGCTGAAAAAAAGAATGAAGCTTAAGTCAAGATATCTGCATTCTGTAAGGCTTCCATCAGTGTTCTTTTGTATACAGGAAATATTAGAAAAAATGTAAATAAATAAGTGGTTCGCATTATTTTTATAAAATTCCGTAACAAATAGTTACTCGGCTGCATGCCATAGTTCGTACTGCTATAACGGTAGACGGATAAATTAAGCTTTCGGAGTGGGTAGCGTTCAGTTGTGGTGTTTAATTGGATCGCACCTCAATACAAGCAGTTGTACGCGGATAACCCAAGGTTGGAGTCCGAAACGCATGGGACGTCTTCGCAGAGCCAACACACCGGGCGCACGCCATGGGCTTGCCCACGCGGTGTAGAGACGCCCGCTAGGCGAGCACACGAAACGAATGGGACGCGTACGGAGTGAGTGACGCGCGACACTGTAGCTATATGCGTCGACCACAAATGTCTGGTAGAACGTGCCGATGCTGTTCTTTCGTGTGGTTCCTGCGTTCATTCATTTCAGAAATCATTAAAATGTACAAGGCAGTCAGGCAGTCTGATGGATCCATTGTACTGTAATTAACGGTTGATCTGCTATTTTAGGCGTTGCTGTGGCTGTCTGACCTAAGGTCTTTCACGAGGAACGGTATCCGGCTTGGATGCTTCTGGAACACAGTGCGCCGGTGAATTATCAGGACTGATATGACTCGACTGTGTTTTCCACCCGTTTGCTGCGAGCTTCACCTATAAAAGGATTGAGCACGGCAGCATCTCGGCGCAGTCTTGTGGGGCCATTTTACTGTACTGAATGGTTGCTCTGCTATTCCAGGTGAGCTTTTTTTGTTGAATTCATCACTTCACCTCAGTTGTTCCCCACAAGCCTGCGAATTTATTTGGGCTGAGTATGACTTCCCAACACCAAAATGAGGCATCGTGTTTTACATGTCATCAACCAGTTGCTAAGGGTGATACGTCGATGTCGTGTGGTGGTTGTGACAACTTGCATCATGCTGCTGCGGTTCATCAGTGAGATCGTTAACAACTGCCGAGGGGCAGATCTGGACCTGTAATACATGTAACATTTATAGAAAGCAGACGAAGTGTCAACCTCAGCAACCTTTGGTTTCCGAAGTTTTCAATGAAGCTAGAAAAAAAAAAATGGTAGGAAAAATGAGAAGATTGCTCAGAAAATGACACAACTGATGGAAAAAGTAACTACAGTGGAAAGTTCAATTGAAAAGTTATCAGCTCGTTGTCATGACCTTCAGTTGACAACAGAGGACCATAAAAAAGCTACGGGAACATAACGTGAAACTTCGATTCATTATATCTTCCAAAGAAAAAGGGAATTACAGATCTTGAAGCCCAAGTTGATGAACCAGAAATATACTCACGTCGTACCAACTTGGACATACGGGTCTTACCGCATAAGCCTGACGAATATCTGACTGTCATCGTCAATGACTTGGCAAGAAAGTTAGGTACTCCACCCCCGGATGGTACATGGAAGTCATACATAGACCATGAAGTCCATGAAGGGAAGGCCCCAGCTGTTGTAATACGCTTCAAAGACAGAAATTTTTGAGAGATCAATGGCAAATGTCACGTCCCGAAGTTAGACAACCTGCAGCAACCGAGTAGCACGGTTTGTTCATTTGTGAGAATCTTACGGCCAGGGCGATGAGTTTATTGTGGGAAGCAAGAGCACAGCAAAAGAGGCGGGATATGCTTATAGTTATATGTGGGTACGAAACCACGAGATATATGTAAAGCGTTCTGATGCTGAGAAACCAACGTGCATTGAGTCTAACGCGGATATAGACAAACTATGACTGTGACTGTGAATTGCTGTACTGATCCTTTGAATTGCTTTTTTCTATTTCTTTTTGTTTACTTCGAGTCATGTTTCCTCGATCAAGGACATCTGTTGTTTTCGAAGTACAAATAAACACGTTGATGAACTGAGGGAGACAATTGCAAGCCTTGGTGCTGGTGTGTCCGTCATAGCTTTGTCTGAAATGTGGTAACAATGTGGCCAAGAAAAGTTTTTTTCATATTGAGGAGAGATATGTGCAGGCATGCGGAAAGCGAGCGCTGGGTCAACACTGCTCAGCATGGTGGAGGGAGAGTGTTAGCAGTCATTCAGCGCATTCAGCGGTTCAGGGTGAAGTTCATCGAATGCGCCTCGATGTGGCCTTCACAGCACAGTGGTGCTACCGCTTGAGACAAGTTGCCTCTCCCCACTGCAGCCACTGCGGATCTGTTGAAGATCTAGAGCACATTCTTCTCCATTGTCCACACTACCAACCCTCCTGAACCGTAGTCTCCGTACCCTGTAGTCTCGGAACCGTAGTCTCGGTAAATGACACTAGACGTGTTTGAAATTCAAAATTACAGATTAAGATGGTTTCTATGGTTGCACGCAGAGAAACAGATACTCATGGAACGATGCGACAGCACCAGAGGACACGTGTTTCGCCGTGTTTGCAGCTCGTCAGCTCTGGGGAGCTGCGCATAGTTCGGGATTGGCAAACCAGGGGTCGCTCAGCGAGCGATACACACCTGGGAGGGTGACTGAGCACTCCTCGATGCCACAGTGAATTATAATGCAGAAAAAAGCCACTAAAGAAACAAGTAAATGGCGCTAGAGACGAGTTTGAAATTCAAAATGACAGATTAAGATGGCTTCTATAGCTGCACGCAGAGAAACAGACACTCATGGCACTTTTAAAACTAATATTTTGTTTCACAGTATATGCAACATCTTCCTTAACATAAACCGCAACACCTTCATGAGCACACTCACTCTGTGGGAGAACCTAGCATTATACCTTTTTAATCACCCAGGGCATCTACCTCATTGCTGGTAGTGATGCGGGGAATTAAATAATAAGCCCCTTCATAATAAGGATTGATGTCCTGTGGTGTCCAGGAACGTGAAGAGAGCCTTGAGGGCAGAGCGTTGGTGTGCTGGATGTGGCCAGGGACCAATCAATTTTGTGAGAGATAGGGGGCGGGAGTCTAGCTCCTTGAGGGTCCGGAGACTACGGTTCAGGAGGGTTGGTAGTGTGGGCAATGCAGAAGAATGTGCTCTAGATCTTCAACAGAGCCGCAGTGGGGAGAGGCAACTTGTCTCAAGCGGTAGCACCACTGTGCTGTGAAGGCCACATCGAGGCGCATTCGAGTAACTTCACCCTGAACCGCTGAATGCGCTGAATGACTGCTAACTCTCTCCCCCCACCATGGTGAGCAGAGTTGACCCAGCGCTGGTTTTCCGCATGCCTGCACATATCTCTCGTCAATATGAAAAAAAAACTTTTCTTGGCCACATTGTAACCACATTTCAGACAAAGCTATGACAGACACACCAGCACCAAGGCTTGCAAATGTCTCCCTCAGTTCATCAAAGAGTTTATTTGTACTTCGAAAACAACAGATGTCCTTGATCGAGGAAACATGACTCGAAGTAAACAAAAAGAAATAGAAAGAGCAATTCAAAGGATCAGGACAGCACTCCACAGTCACAGTCATAGTTTGTCTATATCCGCGTTAGACTCAATGCACGTTGGTTTCTCAGCATCAGAACGCTTTACATATATCTCGTGGTTTCGTACCCATATATAACTATAAGCATATCCCGCCTCTTTTGCCTGCGCTCTTGCTTCCCACAATAAACTCATCGCCCTGGCCGTAAGATTCTCACAAATGAACAAACCGTGCTACTCGGTTGCTGCAAGTTGTCTAACTTCGAGACGTGATATATGCCATTGATCTCTCAAATATTTCTGTCTTTGAAGCGTATTACAACAGGTGGGGCCTTCCCTTCATGGGCAGGTAGTCTATGTATGACTTCCATGTACCAACCGGGGGTGGAGTACCTAACCTTCTTGCCAAGTCATTGACGATGACAGTCAGATATTCGTCAGGCTTATGCGGTAAGACCCGTATCTCCAAGTTGGTACGACGTGAGTATATTTCTGGTTCAACAACTTGGGCTTCAAGATCTGTAATTTATTTTTTCTTTGGAAGATATAGTGAACCGAAGTTTCACGTTATGTTCCCGTAGCTTTTTTTATGGTCCTCTGTTGTCAACTGAAGGTCATGACAACGAGCTGATAACTTTTTAATAAAACATTGCACTGTAGTTACTTTTTCCAACAGTTGTGTCATTTTCTGAGCAACCTTCTCATTCTTCCTCCCATTTTTTTTCTAACTTTATTGAAATCTACAGAAACCGAAAGGTTGCTGAGGTTGAGACTTCGTCTGCTTTCTATAAATGTTACATGTATTACAGGTCCAGATCTGCCCCTCGGCAGTTGATAACGACCTCACTGATGAACCGCAGCAGCATGATACAAGTTGTCACAACCACCACACGACATCGACGTATCACCATTTGCAACTGGTTGATGACATGACAAACACAATGCCTCATTTTGGTGTTGGGAAGTCATAGTCAGCCCAAATAAATTCGCAGGCTTGTGGGGAACAACTGAGGTGAAGTGATGAATTCAACAAAAAACGCTCACCTCAAATAGCAGAGCAACCATTCAGTACAGTACAATGGCCCCACAAGACTGCGCCGAAATGCTGCCGTGCTCAATCCTTGTATAGGTGAAGCTCGCAGAAAACGGGTGGAAAACACAGTCGAGTCATATCAGTCCTGATAATTCACCGGCGCACTGTGCTCCAGAAGCATCCAAGCCGGATGCCGTTCCCCGTGAAAGACCTTAGGTCAGACAGCCACAGCAACGCATAAAATAACAGAGCAACCGTTTATTACAGTACAATGGCCCCACCAGACTGACTGACTGCCTTGTACATTTTAATGATTTCTGGAATGAATGAACAGCATCGGCACGTTCTAACAGACATTTGTGGTCGACGCATACAGCCACAGTGCCGCGCGTCCCATGCGTTTTGTGTGCTCGCCTAGCGGGTGTTTCTACGCCGCGTGTGCAAGGCCATGGCGTGCGCCCGGTGTGTTGGCTCTGCGAAGACGTCCCATGCGTTTCGGACTCCAACCTTGGGTTATCCGCGTACAACTGCTTAATTGAGGTGCGATCCAATTAAACACCACAACTGAACGCTGCCCACTCCGAAAGCTTAATTTATTCGTCTACCGTTATAGCTGTACGAACTATGGCATGCAGCCAAGTGACTATTTGTTACGAAATTTTATAAAAATAGTGCGAACCACTTATTTATTCACATCTTTTCTAATATTTCCTGTATACAAAAGAACACTGATGGAAGCCTTATATGGAAGCCTTACAGAATGCAGATATCATGACTTAAGGTTCATTATTTTTTTTCAGCGGAGAGACAAGGACATGAGAAACGGACAGGAAGGCTGCGTACTCACAACTAAAGGAAAATTTTATTGTTGACACACTTAAATGCACACTTATTTGCATGCAATTAGATAGAATGAGAAAGAGCGGGTACCAAGAAATCTTGCTGTTAGAGATCGCAGAATCCGTGATAAAACAATTAAAAGGTTCGAATACGACACAACAATTCAAACCGAGGATGAGACCTGTTAAGCTATACCTTACATCCATAGCATCACGTACAATTTAAAAAAAGTAGGAAACAGGCACGCAGTTCCCGTGGTTCTCATCATAGATAGAGCAGTTAGCCGTCAAAAAGAACTCGTTACAAGTTAAGTTGCCCTGTGAAAATGTAACTAAGTTAAGAAAGTTCTTCAGCCTGAAATGTAACTCGCAGTTACTGAGTTACTTAAAAAAAGAACGAGTTACTTTCAAGTTACTTCGGATACAAAGTAGCATTATGCAGGTGCAGCGCGCGTGAGTAGTTGAGTTAGACCTTGAGTTGCCTGCGGAGGAGTGCAACACGCTTATATCGTTTTCGTTTATGTCCAACAATAGGCCTCTCCCTGTTCGTAAACAAATGACGTCATAGTGTTCGACAGCTCCATAAATTTGGTAGAATTGAACTACGCTCGAAGCTATAGAGGTGAACATTGTCGCGCCCGAAAGCCAGGGTCTTGAGGGGATTACGATATGGTCCCTTAAAGGGATGCGACCCTTGGTCTTGCTTTTCTTTCAATTGGAGGCAGCGAACAAGTGCGCGTTCGTAGAACCCAGCCCTCTCCTTCCGATTTGTTTCGGTTTCAGTCTGGCTACCAATGTCATGATGACGTTTCTCGGGCAGAGGTCTATTCGAATGCTTTGCATTTAATCCCTGTGGGCGCAGAATGGTGGAGCTGCATTTCAATGGCAGCGATTGTTACTTCCTGAATAAAATAGGAAAAATAGGAAATTCCATGAAGGAACCGGAGAGAAAGCAAGAAAAAATGTGGGCATGAGTGAAAAGCGAGTTAAAAGTAACTTGGAACTTAAGTTAGTTTGGCAAAGTTAACTGAAAAAGGAGCGGGTTCCTCTTAATGTAACCACGGCACAAAAGTACTGAGTTACATTACAAGTTACCAAAAAAAGCAACTTAGTTACAGTAACAAGTTACTTGTAACGAGTTACCTCGAACTCTGGTTCTCACGGCCCCGAATAAACTCAAGCTATGACCTGCTATAAACAGAACAGACAAGAAGATTAGAGGTTGTCAGATACAACACAAGCATATGTGGGTAGAATGTACACAAGGGGCTGTCTACAGTACCCCCTTATTACGCAGCAAATTATATGTAAACCAAATGGGCAGATGTGTAAACACGAGGTTGAGAGAACGCGCTGCTGCCCAAAAATCTAACACCCCGTCTGGTCATCCACCAGTTCACCGCAAAAACTGCGGATGCGGACCACTATTAAAAAAAAAACGACAATAGCAGGTACATTTCAAAACTAAGTGTAGAGAGAGATCCTTGAAGCCTACTTGATTAACAAAGCAAGTGATAAATGTGTAAGCACACCATCCATTGTTCTCAAACAAGCTGATATAATCTCTCTCGATAATAGTTCCTATAGTCTTCACGAGCCCTGACGTTCCTAGTGCTCACGTATTTGTGATACACCTATGCTACACTCCTTGTACGCTAATCTTTAGTCGTCCATTTAATTCCGTTGTCAAGTTCGGCTAAGGGATTCCGTATTTAAGAGTGAACTTCGCTTCCACGATGACCCTCGTCGCGTTTCGGAACTGCGAGATATCCAATGGTGTCATGGTACAATTATACCTTTACATTAATGCTAGGGTTGTAGATGTGTACACAATTTGAGAATAATACAGACTAATGAGTTGTGAATCGCGGTTGTGACATGTTGTGCAATCGGGGTTGGAATCAGACGGTTGCTGGTAAATCCATATCTGCTGAGAGTACAAGATACAACTGCCTCTCCTACGCTTACCCAAAGCACATGCAAGCTTAAGCTTATAACAACAACAATGTTATGTTTAGATGATGACTGGCGAGTTTCATCGCCAGAGGCAATACGCTACCCCAGTGCTGGTGGTGATGTGGGGAATGAAGTAAGCTTACAAATCGCTTAAGAGCATGCAATAATAGGTGTCGTATTTTGTACTGTAAGTTGTTGCTTCACCCACCACTTGGGGGTGTTTTGTTGGGTATAAAAGGAAAGAAATCTTGAAATAAAGTAGTTGGTGTTTTGGCTTCCTGCCCGTCATGTTCTGCCTGCATGATAAGATACGACAAGTTGGCGATGAGCGCTAAACAACGCCTAAACAACGGGATGCCTAAGTTTGTGCAATTCAATCCTCGGGAAGAAACCATAGATGACTACATCGAACGGTTCGAAATATTCCTCAAAGTCAACACTGTGAAGGCTGAAAGCAAGGTAGACAACCTTTTACATTACATCTGGAAGGAAGCGTACGATACGCTTAAGAATATTCTGCAGCCCAGTCTACCGCAAGCGAAAACTTACGACGAGCTCGCCAAGGAATTGAAGCGTCATTGTGCACCATCAAGACTGATTACAGCGGCGCGTACGAAGTTCCATCTTCGTCAGCAACAGGACGGCGAGTCCATCACGGATTTTGTGGTGGCCATCAAGGAACTTTCGCAGACGTGCTGTTTCGAAGCATTCCTGAATGAGGCTTTGCGGTACCGCCTCCTTGCAGAGTGCAGGAACCCTGAAATTCAACGAAGCCTACTTGAATTGGACAACGAGGGATTCGACGAAGTGAATAAGAACGCGTTGGCTAAGGAACTGTCCATGCAAGAAACACGTGGAATGCAGCAGCAGCCAAGGGAACATTACAGTGCGGACGTCCATGCCGTGCAACGACGGAACACACAACAGCAAAGTGTACCGGTAGGGCATTGCTTTAGATGTGGCAGTAATAAGCGTTCTGCTCAAAAGTGTTCTTTTCCAAGAGCCAAATACTATTTTTGTGGAAATATTGGCCACACAAGAGCTGTATGCTGGCAAAAAAATCGCAAGAGAGAAGTGCCCTTGACTAACGTAAAGTACACGAACGGTTCGCAACTATGTAAGCCATTTACGGCACAAGTGATGATGATGGAAGTTGATACAGGAGCCGCGGTGGCCCTGGTACCTGTGGACTTTTATCTAGAAAACTTTTCGCATGTTCCTTGTGAAGAAACAGACCTGATGTTATGCACGTATCTAGGGGATGAGGTCCCGGTGAAGGGCGTCGCCCATGTCAAGGATAAAACTGATACGCAGGAGCGTATGCTTCATCTAGTTGTCAAGAGCTCTGATAAACAGTTGCCTTGTCTGCTTGGCAGAAACTGGCTAGACGAATTGAACTTTACTTGAAATTTTTTTAATGTTGTTGCTCAGGATGAGACAGTGGAAGGCCTGAAACTTGCGTTTCCTTCTGTGTTTCATTCCGGGACTGGAACGATAAAAGATTATGAAGCAACGCTCATAGTGAAGCCCAGTTGTCAACCAGTTTTTCCATGAATCGTATAGTTCCGTTTGCCTTCAGGGATAAGGCTGAGAAAGAACTGCAAAATATGGTTAGCCAGGGTATATTGGAACCCGTAAGAACAAGTGAGTGGGCCAGGCCTATTGAAATGGTTCATAAGCAGGGGGGCGGACTTCGTATTTGTGGTGACAACAGTGTAACTGTTAATCCGAACATTATGACAGACCATTACCCCCTCCCTGACGAACTGTTTCCAAACCTTGTCGGCTGTAAGGCTTTCACTTTGCTTGACCTCAGATGTGCACATTTGCAGTTAAATGCTCACTGTGACAACGCACTTGGGACTCTGAGTTCACACGTATGCCGTGCGGTGTGTCAAGTGCCCCGTCCATATTTCAGGGGGTTATGGATAAAATTTTGGATGGTCTTTCTAATGTGTCCTGCTACATTGATGATGTATTAGTTGGAGGCGCTTCCTATGATGAATACTTACAAAATGTCAAGTTTGTCCTTTCACGGCTGCAGAGCCATAACATTTCTTTGAATGTCGAAAAGAGTATTTTTTTTGTAAGCGACGTGCCCTACCTCGGGTATCTGTTGAGTGCACAATAACTGAGCCCTAACCCGCAGAAAGTATCAGTAGTATGGTATGGACTCTCATAGTGCACAACGCTCAACTGTCCTGAACACGATTTAATTAGCAATTAGAGCTAATTGGTACCCTCCACATTAATCAGCACCCTCCTGGGAGTCACCACACTATTTGGGGAGCGTCTAACTCGTGTCCAGACCAGCTGAGCGTTGTGCACTACGAGAGTTCATAAAAAAGAAAAAAAATAGATAGAGACAGAGTGGAGAGAAGGAGTTTAGTTGAAGATCAACTACGCCACCTTGAAGAAAGTGGTCCCGAACGGCCGCTGTTCACCGCCGGGCGACGGAGCACAGAGGCAGGTTGCAAAGCATCGCAGCTATGACCACAAGTTCCGGACGTCCAGTGACGTCAGCTGTGACGTCATCATGACATGTCTGGGCAGGTTAGGACAGCTCTGGACATGCGAAGAGAAAAACACTCGTGATACAGAGGCTGGAAAAGCAAGAGTATGCTAACCATCAATAGCAATCAACAAAAAGAATTAGTTACACAACAAATCATCCCACGACAACAGCAGCACAGAACGATGCGACTGCTCCATCTGACAGCCAGGCAGAGAACTGACTCGTAATGGTTTTTTCTGCTGTATAAAGTCCCGCAGCTGCACCCCCTAGCGGTTACTTTCTCAACTAATCTCACGACAAAATTATTAAGAATCACGCCTGCGCTACTCTCATTCCCAAGGCAGAAGAAGATAGAAAATGGCGGGGATGCCCGGACAACAGCAACCAGTGCCCGACGTGCACGGGCATGAAAATCGCAAACAAAGCGGGGACAAAGTTGGCGAAAGCATTAGTTACACAACAAATCAGCTCATCACAACAGGAGCGCAGACTGATGCGACTGCTCCATCCGACAGCCTCACACAAACTGAGCCGCGCGGGGACTGCGGAGCCACCGAGGACACGTCTGCACTCCAGGAGATCCAGCGAGGAAGTGACTGGGGCGCCGCACCGCGGCCGCTACGCATGCGCGCGCTCTTAGCGCCCTCTGCTGCGACCACCTGCGAGGAGGAGGAGGAGGAGGAGGAGGAGTGTCGTTGGGAGGAACCCGAGAGGTCTGCCTGCCTGATTAGACGGCATGTTGCTCGGGAAGGGAAAGGTGGTGGAGAGGAGGAGAGGAAAGGGTGAAGTGGAAGACCGAGCGGAATCCGCTCGGGGGGAGGATAGCTGCGTCCATGGGCGCCCTCTGCGGTGACCACCTGCGAGAGGCTAAGAGTGAAGAGCATTCCTGCGCCCTCCTCTTGCGTTGCTCATGGGTCGTAACGTCATCCCATTCTCCCAAGGCTACACATTTTTTTTTTTTCACACGGTCGGTTGACACAACTGAACAAGGTCAATCTGCAATGAAGCCATGCACCTGCGTGGCTCAAGGACGCGTACGCTCTAGACAGGGGACCTATTATTTATTGAGTCACTATCCCAAAATTATTTCCTTTATTCTTCTATAACGATTGCATAGGAAACTATTGTGAATTCCAAAGTCTTACTAAGTGAGACTTGCAAAAGAACAAAATATCCTAACACGTAACTCCATCAATGGCTAATAAGAGGACTAGGCACTCAACAAATCAACACAGAGTACGGGTAACAAGGAGCGCAGAACGATGTGTCTACTCCATCTGACAGCCAGGCACTGAACTGAATCTTAATGCTTTTTCTCCTCTATAAAGTCATGCATGTGTCCCTCTTACGGTTGATTTCTGAACTAATTTAATCGCAAAATTGTTAAGAATTGTTCTAGTACTATTCCTGTTCAGGGCAGCACTATCGACATCGTCAAGATAAGAATGTTCCTTCTCAAAAAAGAAAAAAAAATACAAAGCGTCAACAAAGGAAAGCATGCATGTCGGGGCATGTCAGGACACGTCAGGACAAATCGTACGACTGCTGGGCAACAGAGGAAAACAAACACAGACACACTCGAACAGAGTGAAGAAGACACTCATCATCAATTTTCACGTTCACCGCATTCCCTCATTGTAAATCCGTTCGTCACAAAATCCACCACAATCGTCACACACCATTCACCGGTGACGAACCACACATCTGCACCCCATCACAGGCAAACATAACCCCACCGAAGCTACCCTCTTCCACTGACGGCCAACGCGATTGCTAGCAGCAGAATTAACGTGTCGACACCCGCGAGTGTCCAAGGAAGAAGTGGATCCTTGCGCCCCCTTCAGGCCGTGCTCATTGGTCGTGACGTCACCCTGTTGTCTCAGGGCTACACTGTTTTTTTCCCACTAATGCTCCTCTAGACAATGTCCACCTGAAACAATAGTGTTGTGGTATTACGTCATCATGCAGAGGCGTGGCTCAAGGACACGTATGCTCTAGACAGGGGACCTGTTATTTATTGAATCACTATCCCAAGATTATTTCCTTTATTCTACTATATTGATTGCATAGGGAACTATTGCAGAAAAACACCATACATGAGAGTGATTGTAGGAATTAAGCATTTCATTCCCAAAGTCTTACGATATTAGACTTGCAAAAGAACAAAATATCCTAACACCTTCAATGCCTACATAAAACGAGACATGTCCATCCCTTCCGAGAGCCAGGCAGCTAACTGAATAATGTCGCTTTGTTCCTCGACTGGATAAAGCCATGCACCTGTCCCCCTTGCGGTTACTCTCTGAACTAAATGATTTCTGAACTAATTTAATCGCAAAATTATTAAGAATAGCACTACTCCCATTCAAGGCAGCACTATCGACATCGTCGAGAATGTTCCTTGTCAAAAAGAAAAAAAAACTACACGTAGAAGGAAAACATGACAGAACAGGTCAGGACATGTCAGCGCATGTTTGTCAGACAACAAGGGGGAAAAAAGCAAAGATAAACACTTGAACAAAGCAGAAAACCAGCATCAAACTATTTCTAAGCGCACGCACTCCTCTTATTCAAAAACAGTGCTCATCATAAATCCGTCCAGGACAATACACACCATTTTTCTAGTGCTACACTTTTTTCCAGCGAAGGACGATGCATTGCTACAGACTGCGTGACGTCATCACATCCTGTCTCAAGAAGACAGCGGCAAAGACAAAGACTCGTATTATGTATTGATTCGCGAGATTATTTCCTTTGTCCGATTCTTAATGACATTCACTTTTACAATAAAATTCAACAAAAAAAAGCACCGTGCATATTAACGATTTTCACCCCAAAGGCTCATCATGGTCATTAGAATCACAACCCCAGTAAACAACCACTGCTCTTTCAAAATAATAAGTGAGACCACTCAACATGATCACCAGGCTTGTGTAATACATGAACCTTTCTATGCTCGTATACTCGTTGTCTGAGGCTACACCTGCGAGCAAAAAGCCGGGGCAAAGTTCCATTCGCGCACGACAAAGCGCAAGACGGAACGCCTTTACGGGAACATGATGGCATTCCCACCATATTAATGATTTTCTATCTTGCATTGCAGTTTAGAAAAGCACAGGACAAGGACACACAAATTCCTTTAAGCGAGAAGGGAAAAGGCTTAAGACCACAGTGCCATCTGTTGCACGATGACGTGCAACAGATGGCACTGTGGACTGGGGCGCGGAGTGCGCGCTCGTCGTACATTCCCTGGTCGCGCGAGAGAGTGAAGTTTCATCTCCTAGTCTTCTTACTCCATGGTCTTAAGCCTTTTCCCTTCTCGCTTAAAGGAATTTGTGTGCCCTTGTCCTGTGCTTTCTTTACGAAGGGACAATGCGGCTGTGCATGTAGCATTATCTGATACCAGACATGAGTGTCTTTTTCTTAGTTTATTAGCATATGCTTCAGTTTTTTTAAGTCAAGCACAAGTGCGCGCAATTTTTGCTGCTCTTTCCTCAAATCTCTGCTTTTGTGCAGAAGAAAGTCGCATGGTAAAGCTGAGAAGTGGGTTTCTCTGCTTGTTTGTTAGATGTTGTTAGGAGCTCGGTGTGTTGAAGAAGTAAGCTGTTATAGTATCCATGCAGAAATGCTTGCATCTGAGCGCAGGATAGGAATTCCTGAAGCACGGCACCTTGAGTGTGAATATATTATTTTGGATGTGAGTCTGCTTCACTGCATGACAAGGCTAAAATGGGAAGAGAGAAAAAATTGGAGCGCTTCATTAATAGCGATCCAAGTAATAGGGCAATTATAGTTTCCATAGAAAGTAGAATTTTAATAGACTCCTAAAATTATAGTTTTGTAGTAGTAGTTTTTCTCAACTGCAATGCAAGATAGAAAATCACTAATATGGTGGGAATGCCATCATGTTCCCGTAAAGGCGGTTCTGTCTTGTGCTTTGTCGTGCGTGAATGGAACTTCGCCCCTGGCTTTCGTGCCTTTTTGGTCGTAGGTGTAGCCTGAGACAATGAGTATACGAGCATAGAAAGAGTCATGTATTACATAAGCCTGGTGATGACGTTGAGTGGTCTCGCTTATTATTTTAAAAGAGCAGTGGTAGTTTACTGATGCTGTGATTCTAATGACCATGATGAGCCTTTGGGGTGAAAATTGCTAATATGCACCGTGCTTTTTTGTTGAATTTTATTGTAAAAGTGAACGTCATTAAGAATCGGAGAAAGGAAATAATCTTGCGGATCAATAAATAATAGGGGTCTTTGCCGCTGTCTTCTTCAGACGGGATGTGATGACGTCACGCAGTCAGTAGCAATGCATTGACCGTTACTGGAAAAAAGTGTAGCAATAGAAAAATGGTGTGTGTTGTCCTCAACGGATTTATGATGAGCACTGTTTTTGAATAAGAGGAGTGCGTGCACTTAGAAATAGTTTGATGTTGGTTTTCTGCTTTGTTCAAGTGTTTCTCTTTGCTTTTTCCCCCTTGTTGTCTGACAAACATGCGCTGACATGTCCTGGCCCGTTCTGTCATGTTTCCTTCTACGTGTAGTTTTTTCTTTTTGACATGGAACATTCTTGACGATCTCGATAGTGCTGCCTTGAATGAGAGTAGTGTTATTCTTAATAATTTTGCGATTCATTTAGTTCAGAGAGTAACCGCAAGAGGGACAGGTGCATGGCTTTATGCAGTCGAGGAACAAAGGGACATTATTCAGTTAGCTGCCTGGCTCTCGGAAGGGATGGACACGTCTCGATTAGCTCGTTGTATGTAGGCATTGAAGGTGTTAGGATATTTTGTTCTTTTGCAAGTCTAATTTAGTAAGACTTTGGGAATGAAATGCTTAATTCCTACAATCACCTCTCATGTATGGTGTTTTTCTGCAATAGTTCCCTATGCAATCAATATAGTAGAATAAAGGATATAATCTTGGGATAGTGATTCAATAAATAACAGGTCCCCTGTTTACATCACGACCAATCAGCACGGCCTGAAGGGAGCGCAAGAATCCACTTCTTCCTTGGACACTCGAGGGTGTGGACATGTTAATTCTGCTGCTAGCAATCGCGTTGGCCGTCAGTGGAAGAGGGTAGCTTCGGTGGGGTTATGTTTGCCTGTGATGGGGTGCAGATGTGTGGTTCGTCACTGGTGAATGGTGTGTGACGATTGTGGTGGATTTTGTGACGAACGGATTTACAATGAGGGAATGCGGTGAACGTGAAAATTGATGATGAGTGTCTTTTTCACTCTGTTCGAGTGTCTCTGTGTTTGTTTTCCTCTGTTGCCCAGCAGTCGTACGATTTGTCCTGACGTGTCCTGACATGCCCCGACATGCATGCTTTCCTTTGTTGATGCTTTGTATTTTTTTCTTTTTTGACAAGGAACATTCTTGTCTTGACGACGTCGATAGTGCTGCCCTGAATGGGAATAGTGCTAGAACAATTCTTAATAATTTTGCGATTAAATTAGTTCAGAAATCAACCGCAAGAGGGACACATGCATGACTTTATAGAGGAGAAAAAGCATTAAGATTCAGTTCCGTGCCTGGCTGTCGGATGGAGTAGACGCATCGTTCTGCCCTCCTTGTTACCCGTACTCTGTGTTGAATTGTTGAGTGCGTAGTCCTCTTATTAGCCATTGATGGAGTTACGTGTTAGGATATTTTGTTCTTTTGGAAGTCTCAATTAGTAAGACTTTGGAATTCGCAATAGTTTCCTATGCAACCGTTATAGAAGAATAAAGGAAATAATCTTGGGATAGTGATTCAATAAATAATAGGTCCCCTGTCTAGAGCATACGCATCCTTGAGCAACGCAGGTGCATGGCTTCATTGCAGATTGACCTTGTCCAGTTGTGTCGACGACCATGTGAAAAAAAAAATCTGTGTAGCCTTGGGACAATGGGATAACGTCACGACCAATGAGCAACGCAAGAGGAGGGCGCAGGAATGCTCTTCTCTCTTAGTCTCTCGCAGGTGGTGACCAGCTCCGGTGGCGCAGCGGTAACGCGTGCGCTTGGAGACTGGGAGGTCCGCGGTTCGAATCCGCGGGCCGGCTGTGCCGTCTGGGGTTTTTCCTGGGTTTCCCTCAGATGTGTAATAGGCGTATGCCGGCACAGTTCCCCTGAAGTCGGCCCATGGACGCAGCTATCCTCCCCCCGAGCGGATTCCGCTCGGTCTTCCACTTCACCCTTTCCTCTCCTCCTCTCCACCACCTTTCCCTTCCCGAGCAACATGCCGTCTAATCAGGCAGGCAGACCTCTCGGGTTCCTCCCAACGACACTCCTCCTCCTCCTCCTCCTCGCAGGTGGTTGCAGCAGAGGGCGCTAAGAGCGCGCGCATGCGTAGCGGCCGTGGCGCGGCGCCCCAGTCACTTCCTCGCTGGATCTCCCGGAGTGCAGACGTGTCCTTGTTCGCTCCGCAGTCCCCGCGCGGATCAGTTTGCGTGAGGCTGTCGGATGGAGCAGTCGCATCAGTCTGCGCTCCTGTTGTGATGAGCTGATTTGTTGTGTAACTAATGCTTTCACCAACTTTGTCCCAGCTTTGTTTGCGATTTTCATGCCCGTGCACGTCGGGAGCTGGTTGCTGTTGTCCGGGCATCCCCGCCATTTTCTATCTTCTTCTGCCTTGGGAATGAGAGTAGCGCAGGCGTGATTCTTAATAATTTTGTTGTGAGATTAGTTGACAAAGCAACCACTAGTGGGTGCAGCTGCGGGACTTTATACAGGAGAAAAAACCATTACGAGTCAGTTCTCTGCCTGGTTGTCGGATGGAGCAGTCGCATCGTTCTGCGCTGCTGTTGTCGTGGGATGATTTGTTGTGTAACTAATTCTTTTTGTTGATTGCTATTGATGGTTAGCATACTCTTGCTTTCCCAGCCTCTGTATTACAAGTGTTTTTCTCTTCGCATGTCCAGAGCTGTCCTAACCTGCCCAGACATGTCACGATGACGTCACAGCTGACGTCACAGGATGTCCGGAACTTGTGGTCATAGCTGCGATGCTTTGCAACCTGCCTCTGGCTCCGTCGCCCGGCGATGAACATCGGCCGTTCGGGACCGCTTTCTTCAAGATGGCGTCGTTCATACTAAACTCCTTCTCTTCACTTTATCTCTATCTATTTTTTTTCTTTTTTATGAACTCTCGTAGTGCACAATGCTCAGCTGGTCTGGACACCAGTTAGACGCTCCCCAAATAATGTGGTGACTCTCTGGAGGGCGCTAATTAATTTGGGGGGTCCCAATTAGCTCTAATTGCTAATTAAATCGTGTTCAGGACAGTTGAGCGTTGTGCACTATGAGAGTCCATCACATACTACTAGTATCTGCTGTCAAGAATGCCCCTCCTCCAAAATGTGTAACTGAGTTCAAAAGGTTTTTGGGACTTGTTAATTTTTATTCGAGATTTTTGCCTGATTTTGCAACGATCCTTGAGCCACTGTATGAACTCTTGAAAAAAGACAAATGTTGGTTATGGTCACGCGAATGTGCAGCAGCATTTTCAAAAGTGAAGGACTTATTGTGCAGTTCAGAAGCGTTGCAGCAGTATGATCCTACTACCCAGCAAACCACCAACATCCAAAAGATATCCCAGAAAGGTCGGATATGTCACAGATATCACACCAGTCACATGGACGTCTCATGGACATCCAGAATTTTACGTTCGTGAATGACTTTTTCTTTATGCCTCATAGACGTCCCATGGATATCCTTGATGTGACATTTCAGAATGTCGTGTTTTCAATGTCTCATAGACGTAACACGGTGGACGTACTTAAGTGTGTGCAAAATGTGACTAAAAAAGTTGCATTTTCATTTTTTTTATAATTCCAGCTTAATATATGCCATTCGAGTACTATCAGGGTTCCCGAGCGAACAAAAAAACAACAACTAATTTTGGCTGAATTGGAACAGAAGAAAAAACAAAATTGTGTGCTTCTTCCTTTTTTTTTTTTCAAGATATGTTTGCAGTACGGGCATTAAAGTGCCTTCATTCACGGGCATTCAACGCATTAAGGCATTAAGGCTTCAACGGGCATTAAGAGGCTATTTCAAAGCTGCAGCTAATCTGAGAAAGACAAACAGCACTTTTTGTATTTTTGCCACTGCTAGACGTACTGCAGTGACTTCCTCGCTGTTGTAGAATATCTGATGGCATTATTAGCATAATCCTTTTATGTTCATCATTCCTTTTTGCTTATTTTTCTTATTTTTGTTTCTCCCCCCAGATAAGCAAAGAAACATAATGATTGGTACTGTGCAAAGCCCTTGGTCATCATTTCATTTCCCATGCGAGAGACATCACTAATGTCTGCCAAGAAAGACTGAGTGAGGAATGCCCAACCAGTTGTCGCATTTGAGGTCAGCGTATACCTCGCGAAGTGGGCCGCGGTTAACATTTCATACAGCCTTATCTTTCCTAATCTGCCACAACTCGAGGAATCTGCGGGTACCCCACCTTTGTTCGCGACCCAGACTAAGTGCATTCATGTAGCTGAAGCTGTGGCTAGTTGTCCAACAATAATCAGGCAATTTTGTCTTTGACCTTGTTGCATTTGTGGAACGTGATTTAGAGAGAACCACAAGCTCGACAAGGTCAGAGACACAATTTTTTTATCATTATTGGACAACAGGTAACAGCTTCAACTACATGAATGAACTTAATTTGCGTCAGTGTTTGCGAACAAAGGTGGGGTCCCCGCACATTCAGAAAGATTAGACCCTATGCAATGTTAACCATAGCCCACTTCGCGAGGTATACACTGACCTTAACTGAGGCAACTGGGCATTCCTCACTCTGTCTTTCTTGGCGTACACTGATGATGTCCCCCCAGAAATTACATGTTTGAGTAAATTACTTTGTGTTGTTCAGTTAAGTCGGTGTGTAAACCTTTTTTTATAATAGTCATTTACTGTGATGTGACGCAAGCACACACATTTGGAGGTTCCTGTTGTCTCTCTTGGTCTTCCTGGTCTTGATTTTGGAATAGGTTGTAGAGGCAAATAAGGCCTCTGGGAAGGACAAGAACGGCAGTTGCTTATCACAGCCTGTGACTAAAGCATATGGATGTGCTTCAGTTTAGTAAATTTAGTAAATAGGAAGGATCATGTTCCTAATGGTCGTCATGTGTGGCCAACCCAGCCGAAAAGAAGGAAATGGTCCAGTTGGAATTTCTAATTGGTTCGAATGGGACCCAACAGGTCCCATGTCAAAACCTGTTGGATCGTTCAGTTCCAATTGGACTGTCCAGTTGGTAGTTGAGCACCCATTGTAAGGTCCATTTGGTTTCATGCACTCCAACTGGACACTCAATTGGACATAATGGGTCCAATAGGTCGTTCTGATAGGGAACTCCAGTTCCATTTGGTCTCTCGGTCTCCAACTGGTCCGCCCAATTAGCAGACAATTAGCAACTGTTGGCCCAACTGGCAACTGATTCCAATGTAGAGTTGTGAAGTAAGTGATGTTACTCAGTATTCTCAATACAATTAGTCAGTGCATGTGTACCTAAACTATTAATGCTATCAATAAGCAACAGTAATTTATTACAGCATATACAGTTTACAGTACAACAGTTTATACAGTATTTTATATTTTAAAGATTAGTTCGTCCCCCGGAGAGCGAGATTTTTCGATAAAGCAGAAAATGCGTAAATTAGGTTTCATAGCCACAGCTGGATAGAATATAAAATGACAGCGCCAAAGAAAGTTCGTGGTTCTACATCGCACGAGTAAAGCTTTCGCTGTCTTCACTTCAGTTTGAAATCGAAACTTTGATGCTCTCATCGTCATGTCTGACGCAGCGCATCGGCATCACCCCAGAATCGGTTTGAACAAGTTTCCGTTGGCGTCGGTCGCGTCGATTGTGTAGCTCCGTGAATGAAGCGTTTCGTCTGGTTTTTCAAACTGTGTAAGAACGAGAACATAATTGTATCTGTCTCGTGAGCTGCTGTGTTATGCGTAGAATTTTCTCTTCGCACCCGTGCACCAGCTGAGTTACGAGGAAGGACAAGCGGCCCGTGTATGACAGTTGTGAATTTCCTGAACTCTCAAATCCGAACTAAGGTGGGTGATAGTAACTCAATAGATATGTATGTTTATCTGAACCTCCCTTATGACGTGTCATCGCCTTGCGCCAGATAGCTAATAGCTTTTTAATAAAAACCTGGTGTATTGTTTTCGTTCCGAAATGGCCATTGTAAAGTACTTTGTTCTGAGCAGTTCTAGTCAACAAGACTAGTCCCAACGTACAATAAACAAGTTGTTACCTCCTGCATATGTTCGTGTGTGATATTCACTGATGAAACCGTAGCTGTAGCCCTATGTGGCAGACCCGCGGTAGGGCTACTTGTTTCCAATTGGAGACCCTACTGAGTCCGAAATTGCAAAATTCCCATATCGGACCCCCCTCCTGGGAACAAGGCTAACCGGAAGTCGCGCGTCCCTAGTAATAAATTGCGCTGTAATGTGCAAATTCTGTAGTGAGGTTAGGTTAGGTTAGGTCAGTACATTTTACACGCGCGGGGGGGTCCGGGGGGGGTCCCCCCCCCCGCAGTTGTTCGAGACTGTGCTCACTTCCGTCTAAGCCTCGTTCCCAGGGTTAGATCGGAGGGGGTCCAATGTGGGATTTCTGGCTCACTCCTACTGAGTCCACCTGGACCATTTCGGGGGACCAATTGATTTCAACTGGTTTCAGTCCAATGGGTGACAAAAACACAACTGGAATACCAATTGATTACGTATGCGAAAATGTCCAATTGGACCAATTCTTTTTTTTTTTACTGGGAATCTCATGGACAGATAGAATTTGTTGTAATGCTTGCCTTTACTTAAACTGTATTGTGTTAAGAACTTCGTTTTACCGTACCATGATACACTTTTCTACGCTGTACTATGTACATTTTGCAATGCCGCACAGTAGTACATTTTGATACTGAGAAGTTTTGACATGCTCTTGTTCAGTACAGTGTTACATTGCACTGTGATAAACATTACACTGCGATAAATTTAGTCATGTGAAACTGTGATAAAAACACTTGTGTAGTGTGTTGATATGTTTTTTTATGCTGCACGTGGTAAACTTTGTAATGCCACAATCTGCAATACATTTTGCGATAAATTGTATACCATAGTCGTAAATAAACAAGATTATATACCTTACTAGAACACTTGAGATGTTGCTGGTTAGTATAGTGCATTGCCTCTGCAGAAGCTGCTATCATGGTGATGAAAACAAGTACAACATTAACACAATGCAGGGATTTAAACAACATCCTGGGAACATCCTGCGGTGACATCTGTGCAACATTTCTGCAATGTGGAAAAATGTGAACAAATCAAGTCTCCTGGATGTACATGTGACATCTACAAGCTCTCTGAAATAATCCCTGGGATATCCAAATATCTTGTGGTGACATCTGTGGGACGTTCCTCAAATGTGGAAAACCGTGGAACAAATTAAGTCTCCTGGACGTACATGTGACGTCTACAGGCTCTCTACGAAAATCCCTGGGATATCCAAACATCCAGGTTGGGATATTACCCGGACATCACTTGTACATCTATGGTTTACTGGGTAAGCCTGTGCGGTTGACGTGCGATACCTCAAACTACGGTTTGGGCGCTGTGCCAACACAAGAAACGGAAAGGAACGTGTTTAGATCTGTGGAATTCGCTTCGGGGACCCTCACAGTCGCTGAAAGAAATTACTCGAAAAGCAAGAGGCTCTAGCGCTAATCGTTGCTGTAAAGCGTTTTCAGAAGTACCTCTTCGCCGAACATTCACTGTATAGTGACAGACCGCTATCCCCTGACGACTTTGCTAAACCCAAGGCTAATAGCCGCGGCACGGACTGAACGATGGAGGCTACTGTTGGCTGAATAAGACTACAAGATCATCTACAAGAAAAGCTATGAAACTAGCGACGCTGATGCGCTATCAATTAAGGCTACCGCTGCAAGACTCAGGTGGAGAGGAGCACAAACTTCAATACTTTTTGCCAGTAGAAAACGCGCCGCTAACAAACAAGAACCTTCGAGAAGAAACGAAGAAGGACGTCGTACCTTTAAAAGTCATAGAATTCACCAAAAGAGGGTGGCCGAATGTAGTTCATGACCCAGCACTGCAACCGTATTTTCAACGGAACGACGCACTATCTGTTGATCAAGATTGTCTCGTGTGGGGAACACGGTTGGTTGTGCCGAGTTCACTTCAAGGCCAGGTAATCAAGTTGTTGCACGAAGAGCATCCGGGCATTACAAGAATCAAATCGCTCGCCAGACAGCACGTGTGGTGGCCGGGATTAGAACCAACGTTGGAGCAGGCGGTAGAAACTTGCGAAATATGCCAAGTTGTAAGGAACGACGCTCAACGTGTTCGGCTACAGGTGTGGCCTCTGTGTACCCGTGCGTTTCAAAGAGTGCACGTTGACTTTGCTATCAAGGACAAAACTTCTTCTTTGGTGCTGTTGACAGTTACACAAAGTGGAAGGAGGTATTTCACATGACATCTACGACGTCTCAGAGTACGATTGAGAAATTGCGGAGTGTGTTTGTTTGGGCTGCCTGAAATGATAGTGACTGACAATGGTCCACAGTTTGTGAGCCTCCAATTCCTAAAGGAACAAGGGATCGAGCACAGCACCATCCCGCTATACCACGTTGCTTCAGACTGTTTAGCAGAGAGGAGAGTACAAACTTTGAAGAGGTCTCTCCTGAAACAGGTGTTGGAAGAACGCAACCGTGCGACCTCAAATACCATTCAGCACAAGCTCTCAAATTTCCTGTTCAGCTATCGGATGACGCCTCACAGCTTCACCTTAAAAGTCACCGGCCAAGCTTTTCTTAGGAAGACTGCCCCGGACACGTCTTTCCCTGTTGAAAACAGGAACAACCTAGGAGGGACTCGAGAAGCAGTTGCGCGTGAAAAAACAAGCCGACATAAAACCAGGACCTGCCAAATCGTTCCGAGAAGGTGAGAAGGTGTGGGTGAAGAACACGAGAGGAGAGTCGGAGATGTGGTCGCCAGGGCAAATCCTCCGTCGCACCGGTTCTGTATCATATGAAGTTGGTGTCTCCGGAACAGTTAGGCACGTACATACGGACCACCTCCGAGTCAGGTACAGTATAGACGAGAAGGGTGCATCGGAACTGTTGGACAATGTGTCGCTTAGTGACACCGTATTTGTTTCTATGTCAGATGGAAGTACATCTTCAAGTGAAGTTCAAGTGATAAAGAAGTTAAAATAAAGAAGTAAAGATGTTGACGATCAGGGTGGTGGTCGCCACGCGAGTGATCAGTTGAGTAGCAGTGAAACTGAGGAGGGTAATACAACCAGAGAGCGCTCATCTCGTGAGCGCCAGAAACCGCTCAGGCTTGCTTACGACCGTTTGTGTTGCCCACGTCAAAACTAAGTGGGGAGGAGTGTCGAATTTTGTACTGTAAGTTGTTGCTTCACCCACCACTTGGGGGTGTTTTGTTGGGTATGAAAGGAAAGAAACCTTGGAATAAAGTAGTTGGTGTTTTGGCTTCCTGCGTGTCATCTTCTGCCTGCATGATAAGGTACGACAATTGGATGGTTCGGCCCGAGTTTGGCAAACCGGCTGTCCTCCCCGGTGACGGGCGGAGGAAAAGTTTCCCAGCATATCTTTCAAGCGTATAACACAGTGTAGGCGATTTCTCGCGTGAATTTTCATTTCATTTTTCATTTCATTTAGTTTATTTATTTCGTTCATACGTAACATGAACGCCGAGTGTCCGGCAAAAAGCAGCCTAGCTAATTGACTAAGGCCGGGCACCCGGTTGCAGTGCAGCAGTTGCAATGAGCTAAGAAAGAAAAACATATAAGGAACAGAATGTTGTACACATCAGGTCATCTATAATACATTGGCATCAACAACTTCAAAAACTAAACGAAACAGGTCATGAAGAGCAACAAGTAACAACCAGTAACGATCGACTTGAGCGTGCCATTGATTTACACACTGGGTTCAGGGGTATCCTTCCAGAGAAAATGGTTTATTAGTTGCTTACGAGTTATGTGTTGTGTAAACGGATCCATGCCAGCATCCAAGAAGTCGTTTAACAAACGCGGGAGCGTCACTGTGAGCGACTGTAGGCCATATGATGTGCGAGAAAAAGGTACCATCCATTTGTTTGGGTGACGGGAAGGGTAGGCGTGCCTCCTTTCATTCAAATTTGCGAGACCCAGGAAGTATGTATTATTGTATTTAAGAGCTTTTAAAAAATATTTACTAAGTAGGAACAAATGTAACTCTTTGATTGGGATCATGGCATACCGCTTGAAAAGTTCTCTAGTATCAGCATCAAAGCTAACGTTTGAAATCATTCGAACTGCTTTTTTCTGCACCCTGGATAAAGAGTGGATGTTTGTTTCTGTGGTGTTACCCCCAAACTAAATGGCAATAGGTGATATGAGACATGACAATGGAGTTATAAATGTAAATCTTTGCGGATGTTGGAAGTAGGATATTTTGTTGGAAGTAGGATATATAGCGATATTTTGTTACAATACCTATACCTCTCGACATTTTATTCCGGATGTGTGTAATAGGTTCGTTCCACGTTAATGTGTCACAAAATGTTACTCCTAGAATTTTTGTGCATCTTGACAGACCTATAATGTCATTATTTATTCGTAAGTCCAGCGCTACACTGGGAACCTTATTTTTGGGTCGAAACAAAACCGCCTCTGTCTCATTTGTGTTTATAATCATGCCGTTATTCTTGGACCATAGTGCAAGTTCAGAGAAAACATTATTTGCTAGAGTGTTGAGTTGGGCAATGTCTTGGTGTGTGACCAAAAGACTTACATCGTATGCGTATATTATGTATTGAATATGTGGACTGATGTCAACAATGTCGTTGATATATGTGCAGAAAAGCATAGGCCCCAAGATGCTTCCCTGTGGAACTCTCACTTTCAGTCCGCACATCTCTGATGAACAATTGTTAATAACAACAAATTGCTTAGGTTGGTTAAGTATGATTCTAATAGGAGGTTAGCTTGCCCTCTAATGCCATAGTGTTCCAATTTGCTAAGAAGTATTGAGTGAATGACGAGATCAAAGGCTTTAGAATAATCTACGAATATTCCCAATAAGTATAACCTCATTTCGAAGTTGCGTATCAGGCTTTCTTTTAGTGTCAATAATGCAGTTTCGGCTAATCTGTTTTCTCGGAATCCATGTTGCGATTCCACAATGTATGAATGCTTATTTAAGAACGATGTGATTCTTTTGCGCATTATATGTTCAAGCGGCTTAGAAAAAAGTAGTATGGATACTGGCCTATAGTTTGATAATTGATTACTGTCACCCTTCTTGTAGATTACAGTGACCTTAGCGATTTTCATGCGCTCGGGAAATGTCCCAGTGGTTAAGGCCAAATTATATGTATGCGCTAGCAATGGAGCGATAATATCAATGACGCATTTTATCGACTTGACATCGCAATCGAGAGATTTTTTATTCCTCAAGTTTAAGACGATCGTGGCTATCTCCTTGTCGACTGCGGGTGTGAGGAATATCGATTCCGTGACATTGTCACGAGAGAGGTAATATGGAGGTGGTACATCAGTAGCATCGAACGATGCAAGATTGCAGAAAAAGTTACTGAACAGATTTCGAAGGTCACCGTCTGAGATGCCACTGACACTAACATTGTCCGTCACAACAGTCGGATTTAAAATGCGCCATAACTTTTTCCATGCAGTGACCGCGTCGCAACTCCCCGAGAAGAGGTCCCGATAGTAGCCTGCCTTGTTTAGTGGCACGGTTGACACTATTGCGGAACCTTTTATAGATATCAAAGACTTCCGAGTCTTTTGTTTCGATAATTTTTTTCTAGAGTCTGTTTTTCTTTCGCGACATACGTAGTAGTGCAGGCGTAATCCAAGGTTTACGTGCACGTGACGGATGTTTGACACGGTGCATCGGGAAGCTACTAACATAGATAGGATGAAGAAGAGCCATAAAGTTGTTATACGCCTCGTATGCAGATGTTGAGGTGAATACGGCGAGCCAGTCACTATTACTCAGTTGCGACCTGAACTCGTTTATTTCCTCATCGCCCATCTTTTGGACTGTATGATACCGCAATTTCCTTTGTAGGTGTGTACTTTGTTTCACTTGCATCACTTGCATCACTAGAGATAACACCGGCAGAGATTGCCTCAGAGGGTCGATTTGTTATCATCGAATCAAGGAGCATTGACGAGGTATCGGTGACGCGTGTAGGATCTGTGATAACATTGTAACATCCATACGACTGCAGTAAGTTCGTGAAATCGCATGCTTGATTGTTATTGTTAAGCATATCAAGGTTGAAGTCACGACATACATAGATATTGTACATATTTTTGGTACACGTCCTTAATTTTTTTTCCATGGCAGCGAATAGCAACGTGATACCGGTAGTCGGAGGTCGGTAAACCACTACAAAAATATCATTTTGGCATTTGACTGCGAGCATTTCAATGTAATTACAAGAGCTCAGCTCACAAAGCGTTTCACACGTCAGCGTATCTCTGACCAATAATGCCACACCACCACCTCTCCTGTTAGTGCGATTTTTAAAAAAGTGTTTATAACCAACAGGAATAAACATATTAATGTCATCGTTATCTGTGTACCACGTCTCAGTTAACATAACAATATCAAAAGCAATTTCGTCTCGTGTTCGTCATAGCTCAATGAATGCGTACAATGCCTAATGAAATAACTGCAGGAAACTGCGAAATAACTTAAATAGGCGCTGGAAATAGCGTAGCCTTACCACTAGAAGTCGCACTGATGGCAGCCCCGAGAACACCGAATATCCACTGGGTGTACATGGGATATGTCATATACATATCATAGGATAGGATATACATGTCATAGGATGTACATGTGATAATGTCCATAGGATATTTGGTGTTGTTGGAGAGTGAGCGGGGCGTCACCTGAACAACCGGACGAGCCTATGGGAGATGAACAAACAAATCTTCACTGAGTAGTGCATGTAAATATCAAATACCAGCGGCATTGCGGAGTGGATATAGAGCCTGCTAGATAGTGGCTACTTCAAGATTGCCAAGGAGGCTGGGAGATGGTCGGTTCGACTTGTACTACCGCCAGTGCTTCTTGAGGTTGTCCTAGTGTTTTCAGGACGAATGTCGACGTAGTCACCCCTGTATTCAGCTCAGGACTTCATACACACCCTTTTGTCGCCCACACTTTTCAACTGTGTGCTCTTTCTGTAGGCCTCTCACAGCCATAGCTGGGAACTAACAGAGATTGAAATAATGCGACAACTACGCCACGCGTGATTACGTCGAAGTTAACGTGTCTCTGAGCAGATATTCAGCTATGAATATAAATAATCAGTTAATTCAGTTCGTACTTGCGATGAGTTGTTATGTTGCTTGATCATAAAATTTTGACATAGGAATAAATGTAAACTACTAGTATAATTAAAATAATAAAAATATAACAATAGTAATGATAAGAACAGCAATACTGACAACACAATATTACTGATACTAATAACAGTAATAAATAAACGTGATCTTTTTTTTTTTTTTTTTTTGCGCTGAAGCATACAGAAGAACACCACATAATGTGCCGTGCCGAGAAATTATTACATAGGGGCGATTTCAAGGAGGTTTCGGCAGTGTGGTCCTGTCGACCTCTCAGATTTTTTTTTCGGTCCAATATACAGGGTGTCGGCTCTAACGTGTCCAGAAATTATACTTAAAGCGAGCGATAAAACAGAAACGAGCGCTACTTTTCAGCTACTTGACTAAGAAATAGGTGCTACTAGTGAAGCAATACCTGTTTCTTACTCAAGTAGCAGAAAGGTACAACTTCCTTTTCTTTTATCGCTCGCTTTAAATTTAATTTCTGGACACGTTAGAGCAAACACCTGGTATGTTGAAGCATAGTACTTAGAAAGAACATTGGTGGAGGAAATAGATGAAAATATCTATTTAAAAAAATAATTCTTATGACTGACCATGTCGACAACAGCGCTGCCACGCAATTTTCAGGCTTCGTATCTCCGTGGCCATTAGGGCCACGCAGCAGTTAATTTTTTCCACGCATATTGCCAATTTGCTGCTGTACTGTTTGCTCTATATTCGATGTTCTACGTTCGGCAGGTTACCAGATAAAAAAAATCGCAAAGTCGCTTGATTCGCGAAAATCGCACTTCTTCAGCGCGTATTTCTTGCACTACGCTATGCGAGCATGTGATGAACAACATGTGTCAGGATAATGAACCACGTCACGAGTGGGCGAATATGCCCAAGCAGCACAATGTTCTGAAAGTCGAGTACAATAGGGGTGGACGGCTATGTGGAAGGACTTGAACAGACTCGTAAAACTAAAGAACATTGCTACGACACATACCGTTCACCCCTGTTGCACTCGACTTTCAGTACATTGTGCTGCTTGGGTGGGAAGTACGCAGCAGAAGATGCACGTTTTTGCCTAACCACCACTCCATAACCACCCCGCTTGAGGGATTACGAACGAGGTTTTCCTACAATTTCTTTTATGTGGTTGGGAAGAGCGTTTAAATACAAACAGAACCATTTTCGCACACATCAACTACCTGACAATTTTGTTTTGAAAATGAGGCGGCTTTGCGATTTTTTATCTGTACACGTGCAGAACATAGGACCTCAAAGATAGAGCAAACAGTACTGCACCATCTTGGCAATAAACGTGGAAAAAATGAACTGAATGGCCTCAGTGGTTGCGTAGATACGAAACCTCAAAATTGGGAGGAAGCGCAGTGCTCGAAATTGTGAGACCCGAAGATCATTTTTTTTCAAGACAAGTGTAAAATATTTACAGCTATTTCATCCGCCACTGTACTTGTTAGGCACTAGGCTTCGATTAATATTCGAAGGAAAAAAAAAAATCTGAGTGGACGACCGCACCCCCCTATCTGTACTCTGTTTGAAATCATCCCTACGAATGCTCTACAATGGAACGGTTCCACTCAATGGATTCCCTGTTCATATCACTGATCTTTTTCCTTATCTGTTCCTCTTCAGACTTTTCGCAATCCACAACGTATCTGCCTCATTTCCAAGAGCTTTCGCTCCGAGTACAGCTTACCAGAAAGACAGAAAGCGAGAAGTGATAACATTGACCGGGTCACTTATATCTCCGCTATGTTTAGTAGTGGGTATGCAATAAAGACTGAGCATACCGAAGACGGCATGATACAATATACTAACAGTAGAACGGTGATTTACAGACACTACTTGATTTTGCAGAACGTAGAAGCGTGTTCGGGCGCTTCAGGGATTTATTTATCGTTGATTTGGACGAGGGAATGTAGAGAAGTAATATGGTCTGGAGGAGAAAGCTACGGCGGACGTCGTCGTCTAACTTGCGGCGCAACTTACTGCGGCAATACCTGGCTGCATTTACGTTGCGATTAACAATGCGATGCTTTTCTAACAAGTACGCCACGTGTGATTACCTCGAGGTTAATGTAGTTTTTGGGCTGGTATTCAGGTGTGAAGGGAAATGATCAGCTAATTAAATTCACACTTGCGATGGGTCATTAATTATTATGTGGCTCGTGCAAATTTTACATAGGAACAAATGTAAATTACGAGTATAATTAAAATAACAGAAACGTAATAATAGTGACAATAAGAACAACAATAATCATAATAATAACAGTAAAAATAAAACAATCTTTTACGCTGAAGCATACAGATGAACACCAGATAATGTGGCACGCAGGAAATTTATGACGTAGGAGTGATTTCAAGCAGGTTCAGACACACAGTGGTCATGTCGACGTCTCTGATTTTTATTCGTTTCAATATATATTGAAGCCAAGTGCTTAGGAAGTACATTGGCAGAAGTACATTGGTGGAAGAAATAGCTGAAAATATCTTATAATCGTTCAAAAAAAAAATCTTCAGGACTGATCATTTCGAGTCCAGGGCTTCCTCGCAATTTTTGGGTTGGGTATCTTCATAACTGTTAAGTCCACACAGTTATTTTTTTCTACGCTTGTTTCCAATGTGCGCTGTACTGTTTGCTCTATCTTCGAGGTTCCAGGTTTCACAGGATTCGCACAGTAATCCTGACAACACGTGTCAGGATAATCAACCATGTCACGAGTGGGCGAATATGGAAAATAGGTAATCGAAGTTCCTCGTTTTTGCCTATAGCCATCCCCCGCTTAACGCACTTCAGGAGGTACATTCCAGATTTATTTTCCAACAATCTCTTTTCCACCAGAGGAAAGAGCGTGCGTTTAAAGGGACGATCGCATCCGGCTCGGTCGGTTCCGAAACTATAGTGCTGTTTCAGTCCCTTTTTATCACTGATAATAGCGCCGCAAACCCGACGCGAATTGGTGGCGTTGTTCCTGTGCAGTTTGATGTAACTCATGACAAGAGCAGACGACGCGTATTGAAAGTATTCCGGGATTCCCTCTCCGGAGAGCCACGAAAACGTCATCCGGACCAAAGGAGTCACATGATCAGACTGCGCCAATGAGGGCGCGCTTCCCGGCACAGCTGGCAGGCGGGCGTCTGCAAGGCGCAATCTCCAATTGTCTGCTATCATGTCGGAATCAGAAAGGGATGTCGCGTCGCTGCCAAGCGATTTTGAAGAAGACACCGTCGATGAAGTGGTTGTAGACGATGACCCGTATTCGACAGGCCCGCTATCACTTCATCCTGCTCGTGACAGAGGTGAGATATTGGACGTGACCTGCACGACGACATGCAGTTTCAGGTACGTTTCATTACCGGATCGCAGGCGTACGGCGAACCTTTCCACACACCGGCTTCACAGGTCCACTTGGCAATGACAGGTACTTCTGCGACTGCTGTAATACCAGAGAAGCATGGATGGACACCTTTGCTGTAGTTCTGTGAGCCAGATATCTGCTCTGTGTGAAAACGCCAGGTACCCACACTTCAACGAGCTTTGCGTTCAGAGAGAGCTACTGGTAGTCTACACGCCTCGTGTTGCCGATACGATCACCGGATGCGGCTTCTGTATTCAAGGGACAACAGATTCAGTGGTGCACAAACTTTTAAGCTATATCCTCCGAAGTACAGCCTACCCCCGTTTGTGCGGACCACAGTTCCCGACGGAAATGCCCCGACAGGGGGGATCCGTATCAAGTCCGGATAAAAGGGGGTGGACTAAGCACGTAATAATTTCACGTGCACCGGTGTAGTTTTGAAGAGCTTTCTTGTTCTAACAACAGACTTAGTTCGTGATCAGAGCTACACCGTGTACACGCCATATATGCCGTGTAATTTTTATGGTAGTAATGTACATGCAGTATAATTTTCTCTCACTCTTTGTCTGTTCCAAAACAGATGCCTGCTACTTACAGCATATTAGTCATTGAAAGCTGGGCCCCAGAAACAGTCTCCAAATTCCAGTGTGTGCTTTACACCTAATCAGAGGACACTATACAGTCACAGTCATATTATGGATATTGTTATATTAACATCAGTAAGTTTCAGGTAAGCTTCTGCCATGTCTGCAGTGCAAAGTGTGACTGATATGATTTTTGTTCTTGGAGCTGCATGTAATTTTTTAAACCCTATTCGAAAGAATTTTCCACAATTGTCATGTTCTGTACATGGAAACTGTGTTCGCTTTGCAGTAAACTCAGTGACTGTGAAGGTTCAGAAGGAAAGAATCTGAAGTGATGCTTTTGAAAAAACACTATCACAGCATAACCAAAAAGTAGACAAACTTCAATCAACAAATCTTACGTTGGTTCACAGTTGCAAATATCAGCTGACTTGACACTCCTCTGTTGTTCGAGTGCGTGGGTAAGAACAGCCAGATGTGGTGTTTTTGGTGCAGTTTTTATTACCTTTTATAGTACCATGCAATTATTTGATTACAATGAATCATGGACTGGTTCTAGAATTTCATTTATTACAGATAGACAATTCACACAAACCATGTATTGGAATGAAAAATAATTCATATTACACAACAGTTATTATGCCTGTGTACCTAAAAGGTTTTTATGAAATTAATACAGTGCTGATGTGCCCTGGATAAAACTTGGGGGGGAAAAAGTGAACATGGTACATTACGAGTCTTATTCCTATCATTCCCTTACCTCTTTCATGCATATGACCCTTCTTCGACAGCTATGAACAGAACTACCTTCAAGACTACTGTGATGCTTCCCACATGTCAGTGTGCACAGTAGGAAGACAAAATAGCTGGCACAGTTATGCCACCTCATATAAGTATGTACAGATTCCTTCAAAAGCTTACAGAACACAGGGTTGACGTAACTTCCTCACAGGAGTGACACCGTATCAGCGAACTGGTGTGCATGCAGTTACAAATATGTGTCTAGGCTAACAAGGTGCCCACCTGTCAGTGTGTCAGCTACGGATGAATTTTGCGGCTAAGGTGGCACTCCTAAGAAGAGATACATGCCAACCCTGTGTTCTGTTGGAACTTTTGTCGGAATCTGTAGATACGTGTTGGGATTATTTGGTGGCAAAGATAGAACACTGTAGCAATATTTTATGCCCAATTCTGTTGGCTATTGTGTTATCACCGGGTGTAAAAGATCAAGGAAGGGCACTCGGGATACAACCACATCTTACTACATCCCCTCTAGCAATCCTTCCCCAATACCGCACAAAGCTGTTGAAAGACACTTATTTTGCCATGCAGAGTGAAATGAACGAATCTCACTCCCTAGGTTAGGGAATGTACTTTGTACATAAAATACAAGCCAGGAAAGCGGCGTAGCTGAGACCTCCTGTTGGGTGCCACCACTGTTGGTGAATGTTCCAGAGCTCTCATGACTTCAGCATTGTTGCAGGTTCTCCAAGACTTCTTCTGAAAAAAAAAAAATAATAAAAACAGATTTAAATTAGTTCGATACTGCTATTTTTTCAACACCTTTACTTCTAAACAGTCCATAGGTAGTGCCACAATACTTTAGTTGTATGAATATGTAAAACTGGTTTCATATATTAGCATGCAGAATGGGTTTATCAAAAAGCAACGCTTGTCTCTGTGTAAAGCATTGGGTGGCCCTGAAAAGGGCCTTTTTTTTTGTTCTTCTTCTTCTTTGTCACGGTTTCTGAGGGGTCTGAAGTGTCAGCGTGTGAGGTGGTCACAACCCTCACTTCTGGAACCTAGGAAGAAAAGTGCAAAGTGTAATAGAACGACTAGTGGTCATAGTAAGCAGGTGGCAAACAGCTCACATACCTGGCCTGGTGCTTTTCCACAGCTTGTGCCAAAGCTGGTCTTTCACCATATGTTGCTGCACGTGGTGGTCCAATTTCCACAGAAACAGGCTCCTTTAGGTGTTTTTCTATGCGAGACAACACCTCGCCAGTGAGGATTGATGTATAGTCTAAAAGAAAAGGAGAAAGTGTGAAATGGCCACAAAACTGCGTAGCACTTTGACAGCAGCAACTAGATGCTACATAATGACCGAAATTTTGTTAATGAGATCGTTCAGTGGCTTTTGGTCAAAGGTGAGATAGCAGAACAGAAGACAATCTTCAAGATTTGTAACAGACAGATTAGCTTTGAACCAGACTTCTTCATAATGCCCTGAAGTGATTGCATGACTTGTAATGAATTAGTGATCCATTACCCAGCGGTGTATTACTTTTCCCGCAGAGACTGTGATGAGGTGTATGAAGGATTGTCTACCTGACCGTCTCGTTTTTTTTACATGTTATTGCAAATGTTATGCCGTTTGACCCCCTTTTTTTCAAAGGAAGATATAATTTGGGTGAATTCACAGTAACGACCGGAGTAAAGTTACCTTTCCTCTTGCTATTCAGTTTCATTTAAAGTTCAGCAATTAATAATGGTGATCAGTTACTTTTTCCAAGCAACAGGCACACGTCTGAATTCAAGCAGGATTGTTTCCCATTCAACGCTCTTGCATCCAAATTTTTTTCCTGAAAGCTTCCTATGGTCATCAAGTACCTGCATAGTTCGTCTTAGATAGGAAATCAACCTGCCTGTACAAGACAAATGACAAAACAGCATAAATCTAGCACTGATGGCTTGTTTGCAAGAACTGAGTAACATCCTGATTGTAAACTTCACAGTGGTCACATGATCAAAGTTCAGTTGGTCATGATAAGTATTGTACGTATCAACTTTTTTGTCTGTTGTACGTATGATACAGCCATTGTTTCAAACCCTGATAATTTAAACTTTTAGTAAATTCAAATTAATCCGAAATTTTTGTTTGGTCTGCTCTGTTTTCTATCTACTGAAGAGCTATATGAACCAGGCTTTACCGTCCCGTAATTCCAACTCTTCACCCACTAGTAGAATTTCCCTAACCTGGTCCTGGTCTGCTATTTTCTGGGTGCGTGCTATCAAGAAAGGTAGAAACCTGTATCATATAGTTAGCTGTGAGACCAGTCAAATGTAGTGGCAGTCGGATTGCATGATGTGAGCTACAGCAGTCATGACCATCAGTTGTGGACAATTGTCGGCAACCTCCCCCCCCCCAGCACAAGACATATATGGCTCCATAACATAATTCTCTCTTGAAGCCCACATTTTGAGGCATTTCTGATAATTCAAACAAATTTCTATGGTCATGAGAGAACTGTTGAATCCCCTGGAGTTTGAATCAACAAGAGTCTACCAGGCATGATAGATTGTGTTGAGTTGCAGTACTTAGCACATGCATGATGCTCACATCTTAGAAGATACAAGAACATACCATACGTAGCATCTTCCTTTAGAGGTACGGGTACCCACGTTTTCTTGAGCTTGGATGGCTTCAAGCGGTACTGTTTCGTACCTTCCCTCTCCAACTGCGCGCGGTCCGCATTTTCATTGTAGTGGAGGATAGCCAGCTGTGTCCTATGAACCCGTCCTCATTCTCATAAGACATTTGAGTCTTCCTAAGCCTTGAAAACTGCAGATTATGTATCATACCTGGCGACCATCCCCTCGTCCGAAAATGAATAGGACTTTGGCAGGAAATGGATGAGGACACTGTGGAAAGCCTCTAGTCCGTAAGTTTGCCCGTGCGAGGAGAGCATTGGGATGTCCCTCAGGAGCATAGGTGCCATCAGGATATCCCTCACTCGTCTGTAGGTCTCAGTATCTACAATGGCATGTTGTCAGATGCATGTATGCATGTTATTGTATAGTGATACCCTAGATTAGGAACAATAACTACACTGATGTAAATATGGTTGACTCACATTTATCTAGAGTTAACTTATTTAGATTCCTCACTTCGCAAACATTGAATATGGGGACGGGTTTCAGCTTAAGATACCCCTGAGTTCAATATTTAAAGGTCTGTCACTATCCAGACCACCAGAAAATAATGGATGTCACATAAGTGAGTGTGGAGTGTGTAACACTTTACAAGCTGCAACTAAATTACATGCTCCACTATGTCAGTTTTTTCAGTGCATACCTTCTTTGAGCCACTGTCGTGGTTCCGAAAGCGGACCATGGTAGCAAACTGGGTACAGGGGGTCGTCATGCTCATGGATGTCGACAATATGGTTAAGTGCCGACACCCACTTTGCGATGCACAATTCCCCATCATCCCCACTCGTTTTCGGACACCAATAGGCATGCCTGGTCAGGCTCTCAATCCACAGTTTCACAACATTGTGCTTTGTGGAGCGGCTCAGGGCTATGAGCTTCTTCTTGATACCTGTTGGGAGACACCGTGCCTGAAATATCAAACTATTCTTACCAGTCACTATGCTCACCCTTCACGACGTGCCACACATCAAATCGGTGTTTAATATGTGGGCAGGACTCCCTCAGCATGGCCTTGATCCCAGAATGGCGGTCAGTGACTAAACTGTCCACAACCATGTCTTGGACCTCGAGGAATGCTAGGCATTTCTGAAGGCCGTACGCTTCCATGGCATTGCTGCTGGAGACCTCGGTTGACTATGTCAGAGAAAACATTAGGAATAACATATTAAGGATATACAACATATAGGTATTTTTTGCTATATAAAAAATGGAATGACTATAGGTAAGCACTATGCTTTTTTTTTTGCTCCACCAGGGCGTAGCAAGCCGACATAGGTCAGGCTGACCTCTCCTTGCGTGGACGCCACCTCCTGTTTATTAAACTTATATATACCCCCCCACTATGCACAAACAGTATCTGGGCTTTGCCCGAGAAGCCATGCTTAATCAATGAACCTCAATTATGAAATTATTTGCCCACTAATCAACATCTCACATAGAATGCCCTGGCTGTATGACCGCACACAAAAATAGCATCTTCACAAATTTCATAGCTGTCGTGTTAAAATGTCTGATACATAAAAGCAAGTAAATATAGGATGACCACCCTATCTATGTTTCTGGTGACGATGTCATGAGTTATCCAATTCTACCAAGCATTGGCGTATAGCCAGAGGGGGATTATTGGTTCAGCCCCAAATGGTACATTTGGTAGTGCAGTTGCGAGAGAGAAATTGTGGAAAATCCTACTCTCTTATGTAAACTCCCTATAGAACCTCTCCCAAAATACTCTTCTGTCTACACTTTTGTTACTGAGCCTACAACTATGAAAAGCTGCTCTGTTGGTCATAGACAGATAGATCTGAAGTACCTTCACCAATTCGAAGTGGATAATGCGGTTGACAGCTGTCTCCAGAAGAGTGTATGTACCATAGAGTGCTGTGTGGCCAGGTGAGTCACACCTGCCGTCTCCGGCAAGGACCAGGGGCACCGGACGAAGCTGGTCCAGGATATCAGCCTGCTTACTCATGTAGACCTTGAAACAGTTTGCAAGAGACAGACATTAGTGACTTTTAAGGCAATATGAGCGTGCATCAAAGTTAGGTGAACTGAGGACTAATTGGGTCATAGGCACTCGCAGTGTTTATTTTTCCACGTTACGTCACTACACTCACGTCATTCACAGCAGGGAAAAGGTGCTGCTTCTGCGTCCTGAAGTACTGTGACTTCGTTAGGGTGGCCACCTTCATCATATCAAGCATTCGAAATGCTTTTCTGATGTTGACCCCGGAAAACAGAATGGCAGAACATAGCAGGATGTTGCCAAGTGGCCTGTCCTTCACCCATGGTTGGCTGTGCCAAGTACGCTGTTTGCCACAGCTGCAAACAGTTGTAGACTTTACAGATGTTCCCCTTGTTGTAGTGTCAACACGAGCTTCATCACTCATGCAGAAGGGGCAGACACACAACAGCTCTTGCAGGCTGGACTCAGCGACTAGGAAGAACCGCTCCTCCGGATTTACTCTGAAAAGCAGGAGGATATTTAATTGCTCTACAAATGTATAGCGTCATGTAATTATACTGTACTGAATCATTCACTTACGTTTGACGACTGCGAGATTTTGAGTGCCCAGGCTGCTGCTGCTTCTCGTATTCATCACTAAAACAAAAGAGAGGGAGAGAAGAAGAGGAGCTTTTGTTATAGTTACTTATCCACTTAATGACTCTTATGCTTACTCTTCAGTATCCGAGCTCTCCGTTGCTGTGGACAGGTGAAACGTCGCATCCATAGGGTCAGGTTGGCTGCGTGCACCAAAGAAAATAGTTTATTCCATTTACACTTTCCATGGGCACTGACATGTAATGCAGTTACCAAAGTCTCAGTAATAGCAATTTAGTAAATGATATGCTCATATAGCTCACATTACCTGGAGGATCCAACTGTCGTATCCAACTGCTCAGGTACTGGAGTGGAGCTCCGGTCCTTGTCATGAGACATTTCAAGTGAGGCATCAAAGAGTTGTGAGGTGCCCACATCATGTAAAAAAACCTCTGCTGTGGAAAGCACTGCACTTTCACCCACGCTGTCTTCTGGGCATTCCGTCATTTCAGATGACGTGAAGGAGAGGCTACTGCCAGGTGGAAGGGTCAAGTTCGTTTGACTTGCCCTGCTTGGCATAAGGATTCGGATTTGAGTTCCTGCATGTAGACACGCAAAGAAACTAAGACATTTTGAAAGAAAGTGCTGAAATCATGCTTTTCTCTTACTTTGTCAGTTTTGTGCAACCTTAATAGGTGTTCCAAAAACCATGTATTGTGATAATGAATCTCACAGCTATGGATTACAACTGCATGCATATAAAGTACCTTAGTAGCTTCAGTAACATTTTCATACCATGCCATGTGTGTGCAGGCAATGCCAACAAGCAACACGAGCGATATGGTGAGTTGTACAGTCGTTCAAGTTGTGACTGCCTCCATAACCTTGTTTGGCTGACATGTATGGTAAGGATGCAGCAGTGACCCTGCACAGCATTATAGCTTCCTTCTGAACTATCAACAAATTTTGTGTACCAAAAACATCTGCCAACAATGTTAAATTGTGGAGAATGTCAGTCATGTAAGACAGTATTTGCAGCACTCTGCTTTGCCATAGGTCAGTAATTGCCTCTAATTAACATGGGAAATGTTTCTCCTCTGTGTTATGTGAAGTACAAAAAAAGACATATCGTCAGACGTTATTACCAAGTGTGGCAGTTGGAACAGCAGTCTGAGTGTTCTTGTGCCCCATTTTTCTACTTTCAATGTGAGGCACATATGGCACCAAGGTGTACAGGAAGCCATATTGGCTGACTGTCTGGTATGGAATCAAAGGGTTGAGGGGTAGTCCATCCAGGATGAGTACTTGAAAAATCAAATGAACATAAGATTTCATATTAGATACATAATGCCTACTGATATCTTCACACTGCATCAGAGAAAGTATATATGTACCTAAAGTATGATTTTCAAAGGGAACGTAAAGTGCCTCTTCATAATTAACCCGAAAAACATAAAACAAGGTAGATAAACGTGTTGTGTACATACCACCTTCTGGTAATGTCGTTGGTGCCATGTGCTGTGAAAGAGAACATGCACTGGTACCACTCGTAGATGGCACTCCTCCTGGTTCTATAATGCAAGCATATGATATCAACTCTATCAAAATGAAAACAACTAGGTAAAGACCCCCAGTAGAAGGGGTACACTAGAAAGGTACAACAGAAAAGGCCTGTAAGACACTGCACTAGAGATGTACTGCATTTTATGTAGGTACATACCATCATCTGGTAATATTATTGGTGCCATCTGCTGTGAGACAGGACATGCGGTGCCACTTGTAGATGGCTCTTCTGCTTCTATAATGCAAGCATATGATACCAGCAGGCTGAGTTTAAATATGGTGCAGAGCCATGAGATATCTTCCTTTATTAATGAAGGAAATCTCCATACATATTACAAAAGGTATTATCCCTATATATTACTGCTAGGCAGACTACTACTGACAGACAACACGCGCACTACCAATGCTATAAGAGAAGATATATTGTTGTTGACATACCAAATGAAGCAGACTCCATCATGCTGCCTGACTGAATCTGTAATAGAAATACAGTGTTTAAAAAAGAGAAATAGATACATATGAAAGCACTCGAAGCAGACACTTTACACGCGCCATGTGAGGGGATAATAACCGCATCTTCAGTCTCGTTATGGTTGTGCCGTCGATGTCCCGCAATGTGCACTTTTGCCAGCCAATAAATAATATTGGTTGTTGGATAATTCTGTTTGGAAATCACGACTGCCTAACTGCACACTATACTGCTATCTATATTACACTATACAGCTCTCGGACTGAACTAAAAGCTTACCTCGTCACTGGGCATGTCAAGGCTTTCCACTTGTTCCGGGAACAACGTAGGCATAGCGTCAGGTTTGAGCCGCTTTCGTTTTGGAGCGAACCCGAGGCGAACCTGCATGATGTCTGTCTCCAGATAAGCTTCGTCAGAGAAATGTGAAGAACATATGTGCGGAACACGACGTTCCTCCATAGCAGGATATCTGCTGGCGATGGCCGCCTCCCATTTTCGTTTTGTGTCATTGTCTCTCGGTCGGTGAAACGTTAGTTCCGGGTTGGCCGCAGACGAATTCATGCAGCCAGGAACATAACAACGCGTTCCTGTACTCGTTGACATGATACAATCTCCTTTGGGAGAAAGTATCACAGCGAAACACTTGAAATATGGACGTTTATCACGAAGTCGAAGCAGACGGTCTCAGATACAACCTCCGTCGGAGAAGCTCGGGAACCGACTACACTCTGATTCGTCCGTCGCGTCATGGTCCGAACCACGTCACAACGATGTCGCTGTTGCTGCAACGCTCGCCGCCGTCGAGGCGCGCGAACTTCAAAATATGATTGTGAAATAACTAAACAATTCTCGCGAGAGAAAAATCGCCAAGTAGGTTGTCGGAGGATGCGGAACATCATGGTAACAGTTTCATGCCCACGCTCCCGGATGCGACCGTCCCTTTAAGTACAAACAAAGCGATGTCACACACGTCAGCTATATATTATTTGTAGAAAAGCAGTTACGCGCCGAAGAAGTGCGATTTTTTGCAAATGGGGCGACTTTGCGATTTCTTTTATCTGGACATCGCAAAGGCTAGAACGTCAAAGATAGAGCAAACAGTACAGCAGCACATAGGCAATAATCTTGACAAAAAAATAACTGCCTGGTCTAGATGGTTACTAAGATACGAAACCTGAAAACTGCGAGGAAGCGCTGTTCTTGGAATAGTCTGTCATGGAAAGTTTTATTTAACAACTATAAGATATGTTTAGCTATTTCCTCCGCCGCTGTAGTTCTTAAGGACTTCCTAGCCTTCCGTATATATTGGAACGAAATGATCTGAGAGGACGACCGGACTACCCTGGCATGACTGTGTTAGAAATCACCCATGGGAATCCTCTACAACAGAAACTGTTTCACAACATGAATGCGTTGCTCATATGAATGTTTTTGTTTTCCTTATCTGCTCCTCTCCACGCTGTTGGCAATCTGCAACGGACCTGTCTCACTTCCAAGAACTTTCGCTCCAGGTACAGCTTACCAGGATGACGAAAAACGAGAAGCGATAGCGTTCACTTGGTCACCTATATCTCTGCTATGTTTAATAACGCGTATGTAACGAAGACAATGCACAAAACAATATACTAACAGCAGCACGGCGATGTACAGACGCTAATTGATTTTGCAAAACGCAGAAGGAATTTCTTGAGCGTTGATAGGCACGTGGGAATGTTGAGGAAAAATAAGATGGAGGAGAAAGCAACGACGGACGTCGTCGTCTACCGCATGCGGGGCAACTTCCTGCCGCAGTACCTGGATGTATTTACGTTGCGATACAGATAAGAAACGTTTACTATGTAACCGTAAGCGCAGAACGAATCCAGCAGCCCGTAAATCTTGCGAATGTGATACGCAGCGGTACTCGTAAAGTTTTATTGAAATGGACGGCTTCCCACGGGACAATTGTGACTACGTGGAAGTGAACAATTGCAGATACTTGGGCTATTTGGTGGAAATGCATAGTGCAATTTCGACGCCTGTCCTCTGTGGTTCCTTCTGTCCTCGTCGGCTAGCGTCCTTCAATTGCACTATGTCGAGCTGGCTGCACAATAAGCGAAGAGACGAACGGAATAGGTTCCGTTCGCTTAGCTGTAGCTGTGTTCTCTAACTTCTGTGTCATTCATTTGTTTCTTGCTTGATGATGATGATGCTTGTTTGTTTGCTTGTTTCTCTGTTTCTTTATCTGTCGAGTTCATAACAAATAAAATTGGGTATACGGGCAATCATGGGCCATCGCCCACGTTTGAATATAGTTCGTGAGGTTCTCGAAACAGTGGTGGGACCTCGTGGAATAGCCATGTTGATTTCACGAGACGGAATCGCAGCGCTTAGGGCGTCGCGGTACCGGAAAAACTAATAGCCTCCTACTCACTCTAATTGGCTGACAGTGAGAAAGATCCGGAATCGGATGGCGCTTATGGATCTTTAAAGGGATCATGAAATGGTTTTCGCGAATTCTGAGTACTATGCTGGAAGCGGTCCTTCACTATCATGAACGCATTCACCTTTATCTGTATTCAGTGCATCGGGAGCGTAGTTACCATGCAAAAGTAGCGCAACATGACTGCCGGATAGGTCCCTTCGAAGCGGGCCTACGTCATCAATTCCGAGTCCTCACAGCCAGTTGCGGACGACCGAGAGCATACACCCCGCGGGACCAGGTAGGAGCGTGGATTCGGTTTGGACAACAAACGACGCTCTTGAATATCTGCCGTCTAAGCATTGTAAATGTGGCGATACGTAAATTGTCAGCGAAGGAGGAAGCGATAAAGCGACGCACACATCGTCTATGAATTGTTCTGTACGTAGCAGCTCCCAAGAGGCCACCGCCGGAGACATTTTCTGAAGAAAAAGATGTTCAGAGAGGAACACATGTTCCGGTAAATATGCCGACAATCAACGGCTATATCACACTTCCTGTGGGCTTCTGCGTCATCCATTAGATACGATCTTTGCTGCAGATCAAATTTAAACTTATTTCATGACGGTGTCTCGCTTGCATTTTTTTCGATTTCCTCGGGAAAGATCATCTGCCGATCGGCAACATCCCCTGTGTTTGACGTCCCGGCCTGTTCGCGTCGCAGGCGGGACTCAGCAGCCTCATTTCGCGGCTGCGGTTAATGTAGAATATTTTCGCCGTATGCACGATTTTTATCTACATATTTCACAGGGTGGACACCTTAATACGGAAGAGCAAATTGAAAATGGCCGTAGGCTTGTTAAGTAGCCTTCCATTGTTTCTTTAATAGTCACGATACAACGGATGCCTCATGATCTACACCTGCGCTCAGTTTTTTGTTGGGAAACGTTCTTTGTGAATTACGATGCCTCCTATGCCAGTCCCCGCGAGATGACCCAAAGTGGGCGCTTAACTATTGCCGTTTTATTTTATTTTTTTCGATCAAAATGTACGAGTATTTGACCCACGTGGAACAGTAGTGTTGGAGGGCGCTTCTCAAGATGTATGATATTTAACATTGAGAGAGACCTGAGGAGACCTGAGATGAGACCTGAATAAGTAGGTAAAGTCATAGCTCACCTTTTTTGAACAAAAGAAAAACTGATGTTCTGAGACTGGAACATCGTTTTTTTCACCTTTTTTATCATTTATTCACCCGCGCCTTTTGTGGTAGATTACCTAATGTGACTTTTATTATGTGAACAGGTGGCATATCGCTCCCTGTGTAAATTATGCAAAGCGAGTTTCTCCCTCGCACTCTAATGGCGCTCCTAAGAGGCGCCATTTCTCGTGTGTTTTTCAGTTTTTTACTGCCTTCAATGGCAACTCAGGGGTGCAGTAGTCGCCGTTCCCTATTAAGAGGGGTCCCTGGTGTCTCATCAAAGAGTCTTATGTTCGTGTGCATAGTACATTGCCCGTGAGCAGAGCTCGAAAATATAACATTTGCAGTTTTCCCAACTATCGACCGGCATTTTCGGGATCTGGCAGTCCATGTCGCAACAGGTGCGAGGTGCTATCCGACAAATAGGATATTCAGCTACATAATACAAAAAATGGCGTTCAGCTGATACGTTTGAGATCGCTTTTCTAACAATGCGCTACAATAAAAAAGGATCAAACGGTGTCGATGTCTTCCGACATGTCCGTGTGTGTTTCTTGCTTTTCTTTCTTTTGGTTTCTTGTTGGTTGTCCGTGTTACTATTGTACTGCTGTTTTTTTTTTTTATTCCACGTTACAGAAACTATCGTTCATTTATCCTTTTACTGACAGAAAACACGAAAAGAACAGTGACACAGACCCCAGCTTAGAGCAAATTCGATCCAAATAGTATTATGTACTACAAACACTGGCGTCTCCGAAAAGACTGATGCTGGCTTCACCTCGGCTACTGTAGCAGATATGGGTTGAAAATGATGTAGCCTTCGTGTGCTTGGCACGGGGAAGGAGTTGTGGTCTCTGACAGCGAGAAGGTTCTTCGCTGGTACAGCATTCCCCTTTAAAAGAGCAGTCTACAGGCACACAACTTTGTTTGTGCTTTTGTTCGGTATGGAATGCTAGGCACCCGAATTTAGTTTTACCACAATTCGTACAACCGTAGCGAAATTTGGACGATGCAACAGCCCCCTGAATATCTCCGTTGCGCGAAACACCCTCTTTCGCCTTCACGATAGACAGGTGAGGAGCGCCGTCACGCGTGTCACTACGACATTGTCTCCCTGTAGATGTACGTGCAAACGTCAGAGCTATTTCTCAAAAACACGCTATATACAATGTGTAGATTTTTTTTTTTTTACAGAGCTGCTTCAATCCGTGACGAGGGAGTGTAGAAAAGAGAGTTCCGCGTTCTTCTAGATAACAGAAGGCCTCTGCGCTCGTTTGAGTTTCCGTCAGTCGTGTGACTCTGCTGTGGATGTTGGCGACAGATAGATGTGATGTCACCAAGAGAACGAAGCAGAGAAAAGATGGCTCATTGAAAATGTATGGGAGCCGTGCCAGACGCGTGACGTTTTTCAGATATTGCACTGGCCTTATCCATAATCTATAAGGTGTCGATAACAGCCTCGGTAAACTAAAGCAACGATGAAAGTGGATAAAGACAAACGTCGTGGAAAAGATTGTGCATGTCTCTGTGAGCAAGCCGAGAATTTTGAGAGCTGAAGAGTGCACCTAGGAGACGTGGTCCTGAAAACGGAGCTGGGGGTCGAAAGCGACCCCCAAATCCTTCAGGACATCGACGTGCTTGACGAGATCAGAATAGGTGTACGCATTGCATATTACGTAACATGTGCAGTTTATTAATAAGAATATAATGCTAACATATACACTAGTAATAATATATATTGCGTTCTCCTTGAGTAGGTGGCACGTTTAATCTTCTTAGGATAAATAGCGATCACACTTTTACAGCACTGTTGAACTGCAGAGAAACGTCACTTGGGTCATCGGTAAGTTTAATTATCTGCGTACTAGGACATGAAAGTGACGATCATGCCCAGCTAAGCCGTCAATAGATACATCGAGAAGGAGCGGTCACCAAAAATCTGTTGTGAGGAACACCAGAGTTAGGAAAGTAACGAGAAGAAAAGACACCGTGCATATTCACGACACAGCATGTTACTCTGAAACGAAATGCAGAAACCGACACTGAAGATTTTTGTTTCCGTTTAATTTGTACAAGCTTTCGCGTGGAGGTCCACTTTTCCTCAGGTACAAAGTGAAGTGGTGACACACATAAGTATATATAGTATAGACATATACACGACTAAACACACTGCTGTACAAAGAAAGGGAAGAGGAAAGGAGACATTGTGCCACATGCCTGTGTACAATGAATAGCTGGGCAGACGGATAGGTGACCTCTAACCGTTTAAGAACAGTAAAAGGTGTTATTGTGAACAAAAAGGCTCGCCAACCCAGTTTCGCGGAAGGGGGGTCAGGAGTATGGGAAACGAGTGGCCCTGAATGGACAAAAGGGAAGATTACGGATATCTAACGGAGTGCCAGACGATGACTGAAGCGAAGATTCAAGAATTGTGCACAAATAAATATAGCTTTATAACTATTAAATTTACGTAAGTGGATATAACAAGCCAGGAGTAAGATTAAGACCATTTGGTGTGAGACACTTGAATTGCGAAATTAAGTAGGACTCTCTATTCTTACGTTTAATGTCGGTGCGGAACCCAGATTCTAGCAATATAATTTTCAAATCAGTTTCAAAATCAGTTTCATCGTGATTAGGTTGATTGAAATGAATGGCGACAGGAGTTTGGCGGGCGTTTAGGATATCAAATTTGTGGCCATAAAATCTTTGTCTCGTTGTGTTGGAGGTTTCACCGATGTATTGTGAAGTGCACTTGCAGCAGAATATCAAGCAACAAATATTGGTGTATTACAGTGGAGTGAATGACGAATTGTCAAACAGAAGTCACCCAAAGTGCTACGGGCAATGGTGGACGGCGCGATAAATTTACAGGTTTGGCACCGTGTACTACCACAGGGAAAACAACCCGACGAGCGCTTCATCATGCATGATGACGTGAGGATGTCCCGCATATTTTTGGATCTACGGAATGCTACTAATGGGGGAGTCGGAAAAATTTCCTTTAATTGCTCGTCAGCATGTAATATATTGAGGTGGCGTCTAAGAATGGAATTGGTATTGACAAGAGATTTATGATATGTGGTGGATAAAACTACATTACTTAAGTCTTCTTTGCGTTTCGGGGTGAATAAGGACTCCCTGGATAGGCTAGAAGATTTGGCAAACGAGGCATGGATGAGGCATGGACGAGGCATGTGTAATTTCTTTTTTTGGAAATCAGATACCATTTGCTGAGCATGTTTTACAAAATCAGTCTGATCTGAGCAGATTCGTTTCAGGCGCAAGAACTGACCATAAGAATACTCCTTTTCTGGTGATTGGGATGATAGCTTTCATAGTGGAGATATTGGCGCTTGTCCGTTGGTTTCTTGTATAGTTCAGTGGTGAGCCTACCAGATTTACATGACACTGCCACATCAAGGAAGTTGATGGATGACCTTGAATAGTTACAGGTAAATTTAATTTTGCTATGCAGAGAATTGAAGTGATCAAAAAATAACTGCAGAGATGCCTCATCACCAGACCAGAGGACAAAAATGTCGTCGATGAACCTGAGATATATAAGTGGCTTAAGGGTGAAAGAATTAAGGGCTGAGTTTTCAAAACGACCCATGAATAAATTGGCATAATTAGGTGAGACCCGGGAGCCCATGGCAGCGCCATGAATTTGGACAAAGTGTTGATCGTTGAATACGAAGTTATTACAGCTAAGAACTAGTTCTAAAAGGGAGATGATAGCGGGCATGGGAAGAATATCGGAAAGGTGAGAGTTAAGGAAGTGTTCAACAGCAGAGAGACCTTCGTCATTGGGAATGTTAGTGTACAGCGAAACGACATGCATTGTTGCCAACAAAATGTCAGCATGGTTACTGAAATGGTGATGGACAGCGTTAATTTGGGAAAGAAAATCGTTCGTGTCTTTCACAAAGGATGGGAGAAGGGGTGGGATATGTTTGATGCAGTGGTCAGCAACTAAGGATAATTTCTCTGTCGGTGTATTTATTCCTGAAATAATGGTTTTCCCAGGGTGATTGGGTTTATGAACTTTGATCAAAAGATAAAAGTTACCTGGTGTGACGTTCTTAGGACGCAAGAATTCGGAAATATAGGACGGGATAAGTTCACTAGTGACGAGTTCGTCAATTTTCTTATTGATAAGAAGACAAACGGAAGGGGTTGGATCCTGATCGATAGCTCTGTAGAACGAGCGGTCACTCAACTGCCTGTCCGCTTCTGCGATGTAGTCGGATGTATTGAGAACCACTATACCGCCACCCTTGTCCGCTGGTCTGATGATAATGTCATTACGGGCTTTAAGATTTCGTAGCGCTACTTTCTCACAATTAGACAAGTTATCAGTGTGTACCATAGATTTCGAATAATTAGTCTTGATATCCTTGTGAACGGCCTTGATGTAATTATCAATGAGGGGGCTAGTTCTAGAGGAGTCCGGAGTCCAGCTAGAGGGATTTCGGAAGGGCGCAGCATCTAAGCTCGGTTTATCGTGAAAGAAGGTTTTCAGGTGCATCCTCTTACCTAAGTTGTGCAGATCGTGCAAAATTTCAAATTCATCAATAATTAGCTCCGCAGGTACGAAACTGAGACCTTTTGAGAGAACACTAAGTTCAGCCTGGTCGAGGGTCACACCAGAAAGATTAAAGACGGTGTTATGGCCAGCCTCCGTGGAAGATGGTTCAGAATTTATCACGTCACAAATGCCATGAACTAAAATGGGAGATAGAATAAGATTATCGCGTTTCGATTTTTTGGTTTTGATTTCGTGAATTTTCTTCAGCTTATTGGCAGTGAATTCAGAGAGATTACGAACTTCATGATGAGAGATTTTTAATTTCGCAATTCAAGTGTCTCACACCAAATGGTCTGAATCTTAGTCCTGGCTCGTTATATCCACTTATGTAAATTTAATAGTTATATATCTATATTTATTTGTGCACAATTCTTGAATCTTCGCTTCAGCCATCGTCTGGCACTCCGTCAGATAATCCGTAATCTTCCCTTTTGTCCATTCTGGGCCACTCGTTTCCCATACTCCTGACCCCCCTTCCGCGAAACTGTGTTGGCGAGCCTTTTTGTTCACCATAACACCTTTTACTGTTCTTAAACGGTTAGAGGTCACCTATCCGTCTGCCCAGCTATTCATTGTACACAGACATGTGGCACCATGTCTCCTTTCCCTTTCTTTGTACAGCAGTGTGTTTAGTCGTGTATATGTCTATACTATATACCGTATTACCGCGTATTATCCGGCATGCCGGATTAAAGCGAGGTTGACCTGCATGCCGGGAAACCCCGTATTTCCCGGCATGCCGGCAAATGCGAGAATCGGGGACGTAGTCTTCCAGGAGTCAACCGAGGTCCTTCACAACAGTTCAATGACACACGCGGGGAAAGTCCAGGGAAGGATGACGTCACGGAACGAACGCTGGTTCTTGCTCTACTGTTCCCTCCGGAGGATGAAAGCCCATTCATTGTGCTAATATTATCTTCACTGGACAATCTTGACCTGCTTACGGCCGCTTGGGTCTTGCTCTGGCATTACTGAGCCTGCCACCATGGATGAAGGTCCGACTCCGGCTCGTACGCACACGCGTAGTTACACGATCTCGTTCAAACTGGACGTGCTGAAGAAGCTGTCCGAACTTCATGGTAACATCAGCGCAACAGCACGATTTTTCTGCATTCCTCGTTCGTGCGTGCAGGACTGGTTGAGGCAGCAGGACAAGCTCGAAGCGTGCAGGACCGACGACGACTTGGTCATCAGGAAACGTAGGTGCATACCTTCTTCCGAGGACACCGCAAAGAAACGTGCAAGGTACCCTGCGATGGAGGAAAGCCTTGCTAGCTGGATATCCGAAGAACGAAAGCAAGGTATTCCTGTTTCTGCATCCCACATCAAGGCGCGGGCCGAAGACTTACTAAGCAAGAGCGACGGTGCAACGAACTTCAAGGCAAGCAATGGTTGGTTGGAAAGGTTCACCAAAAGGTACAAAGTTGTCAACAGGTCAGTCACCAGTGTTGGGCAAAAGGTTCCGGACAATGCGCGTGAGCTGTGCCATTGTTTTTTCAAGTTTCACGAATCAGTAATTGGAGGAATTGAACTGAAGAACATTGGAAACATGGACGAGACGCCGATGTATTTTGACTTGCCACAGAATAAGACGTACGACTTTAAGGGAGTCAAGCACGTAACATGCAGGACAACCGGCAAGGACAAGCTTCGATACACTGTTGTTCTCAGCGCAATGGCCGATGGTACAAAACTGAAGCCGATGATAATATTCAAAGGACTCAAGAACGTGCCAAAGGTTGACTTCCCTAAAGAAATTGTTGTTTCCGTGGCAATGAAAGGGAGCATGACTGCTGAGCTTATGAACACCTACAAGCAAAAGGTCTGGGCTGCACGACCGGGTGCCTTCTTCAAACCCAAATCAGTGCTGGTGATGGACAGTGCGCCAGCGCATCTGAAGACTACAACAAAATCAAGCTTCAAGCAGCATTACGCCACCTGCCTCTCGATTATTCCTGGTGGACTCACACCACTTCTTCAGCCTGCCGACGTAGCTTGGAATCGCAACTTCAAGACAGCGATGAGGAGCCTGTGGACGGAATGGTTGAGGAATGGAGAAGTGGAGCACACGAAGTCGGGAAAACGCCGCTCCGCTTCATATGCCACCATTGCACAATGGGTCAGAGAGGCATGGAGTCAAGTTCCCGAGGAGCTGATTCGTCAATCTTTTATCAAGTGTGGACTTGTGGCAGAAGCAGACTCCAGTAGTCTACATGGACGTTTAGCTGATGTTCTGACGACGGGCACGATGGAGCCCAGCCCGATCCACGACGAAGAAAACGGGTCTGGACTCACTGACGCGGAAAGTTGCGATTCTTCTGATGACGAGGACATAAATGCCTTATAAGTTTGTTGTACTATTGCATATAGCCTTCTGTTTGTGATAGCATGTCGTTGTACAACAAAGGTTTTGCAAGAATTACTTGTCTCAGTCATTCTGTACCACGTGCCGGCGACCTCGTTTAATCCGGCATGCCGGGATAGACCAGGCAGGCAGATCGCGAAAGTTGGTCGACCTCGGAAAATCCGGCATGCCGGATAATACGCGGTAATACGGTATACTTATGTGTGTCACCACTTCACTTTGTACCTGAGGAAGGGTGGACCTCCACGCGAAAGCTTGTACAAATTAAACTTAAACATCTTCAGTGTCAGCTTCTGTATTTTGTTTATGTGATCTAGAAGAGTTGACTACCCTCTTCGTATACGCTTCTGAAACGAAAGAAAGCAATGAGTGCGTTCCCGAGGCTAGTCTGTTGAAGTTTGCAATGTGAAACATTATAGCTCGTCATGTGAAATGGTTTAGAAATGTCGAAATAAATGGAATCTACTTGTCCTCGTGCTGAGACACAAGGTTCTACCACGGACGTAAACCATACAACATCGGGGCACGAAACCTGGCACGAAACCATGTCTTGCTCACATATCTGTGACTCGAGAAAATAAAACGTGCTCAAATTCCTTTCAAAACGTGCACGGCAGACTAACAGGACGACAGTTGACACATTCCGAAGAAATCCGGACATTTTTTTGGTTCCGTGTTAGCGCCCCGAAGCAACTGTGGCTATGAGCGGCGTACAGATGGAGAGAGGACAGCAGGAAGGACTGGGCGACATGGGGGTTAGTATGCGTCCTGGGCCGACTTCAGGGGGAATAGTCACGACATTCGTCTGGTTCATTCGAACCCCTCCCAATCTCGCCGTGGAAAGCAATCATCCTAACCACTATGCCATGGGAGCTAGTAAATCCCGACTTGTGGACTGGCACGACAGCAGATGTTTTGCATCATCTGGGGAACGCAATCATCATCATCATCATCATCATCATGAGCAGGAACCTCAAACGTCGGACGTCTCCGTAGCGTATGGATTCTTATAGATTCTACACTGGAAACTGTGGTGAACACTACACGGCACTGCTTTCCACTGACAGCCACTAAAGCGCCGTTCCAATAAGGCTGCTCAGTACAGTGCACCAACACAAGGGGACATCAGGCAGTTTTAGCACGCCGTTGGCGACCTCATGGCGCCTATCGGGACCAGTCACAGTCGCGTCTGGCTCAGAATCTTGTCCACTGATTGGTTCCGGTCGATATTAGACGCAAACCACGCTATCAACGGTTTCCTAAAACTCTTCAGTGTAATGTTCCCCCTTTTGCGAAGTGCAAGCTGCTATCGGATGCGGCTGTCAACCAACCACCAGCCCCCGTTCTAGGAAATGGAGAGGAGATAAAACCTACTGATATTGCGGCCTCATATAGAGACGTGCGCGATTTACAGATCGCCTACTTCTGCCCGAGGACCAGCTGCGACATGGAGGTAAGCTGAAATTTCCTTTCGAGTACAATACTGTCGAATAATTGCTCTAACAGGGTGCAGCTCTGCTTACTTTGGTAAAAGGCTACTCTTTTCGCTGTTGCTGATGTTAAATCACCACGTAAATATTTAATTACACGTTGGACATCAGCACAAATTGATACTTTCTAAGCGAACTTCAGTACATTGCTGACGCAAACAAATACTTATTTATTTTGTTAATTTATTTAAATACCCTGTGGTTGAAATAAAGGGGCTACACAAGGTAGAAAAGGCTGAATACAACACGAGCAGCATTCCGGGACACCCCCCTCTGAAACCCGGCTTGACCTGATAGCAGAGGACTACACAAGGACCCAAGCTGCTCAATGTACCTAATGTCGAGTGCAATAGGGGTGGACGGTATGTGTCTTATCAATGTTCTTTAGTTTCACCAGTTCGTTCAAGGTCTTCCACCTACCCGTTCACCCCTATTGCACTCGACTTTCAGTACATTGTGCGGCTTGGGGAAGCTAAGTGTACAGGGTTGTACGTGAGTACGTGAGGAGGAACAGATTTGGGCAGGGAGAGGAGGACATATCTGAGGCGAACAATTCCCTTTTCGCGCCCTGACCTGATAACGACACCGATAGCACGACCGGAAGCTTTCGCGTAAGATAGAGAATAAGACGTGATGTACAACTGTGGGAACGAGCATGAGACTTTCCAGATATCGGGAGATTACCGGATGAAATTGGGAGGTTGGCGCCTGTGATAGCCTTCTGGACGACAAATTGGCTAAATGCGAGTTCTAAGGGTGCAGTAAAGACAACAGCTACCGTCCGCAGACGATACACAGACTACGTAATTTTATGATGATACCGTCAGTATCAAGTTGGTATTAAGAGTTATTACGAGCTAAAATAGAGGAAACTGCCAATCTGGCGCCAGTGAGTGCCACTTGGGCAACGATTTGGCGAAATGTCTCAAGTATATAGATTGGGCTGGTTGGTGTAAATCCACAAGTGACCAAAGAACAAACGCGAAACAACAACCGAGCGACTTGTGTGTGATCTTGTACCCTCTTTGTGTTTTGGTCGTTTGAAAATTAACGATCTGACCAAACGCTACTTCGCAGGCTCTTGCAATGGAAACAGGTATGGGCCGCGGACTCATAGCTATTAGGCATGGATATACAGACTACGTAAATAAATGATGACATCTTCGATATCACGTTTGTATCCAGAGTTATTACTAAATGGAATGGAATATATGGACAATTTGGCGTCTGTGAGTGCTGTGGGGATGCCAGTGGTGACGTCTGCGAGTGGCAATGATTTGATCAAACGCGACTTCGTTGGACCAGAGATTTTGGGGCAGAACTAAATACATTCAGAATCGAAGGCTTGTATATTCCCAAATCCCAGGAGTGGGTAGGAATACAGAAGGTCACCGACACACGAGGCGGTGAAGAAGTAGATAACACTGAATGAATTTTATTTTAGTGTATTTCCAATATTGTTTACCCATACTTGTAGGTATAGTCGCAGGTGGATAGGTCACACGGCAATTTACAACAGCACAAGAACAGCAAAAGATGTTATAGATGTTAAAAGATGTTAGACATACAAAAGATGTTGCAGTTTCTAACTTAAGGCGGTGCATCACCACCGACGCTCTATGGGAATCCCCATGCATTTTTCAACTTCCGTAGCGCCGCGAAAATTTGGTTGATCTCCGTGCAACTGCTTTTAAATGGAAGAGGATGCTTAGATCTAGTGCCTGATCGAAGCAGATCTTGCGTTTTAGACTCTGAAATTTTTATATCGTCGTCGAAAGGTTTGGGAAAAGCTATATTTCGAGATTCCGCTCGCTTGTAAAATGGAGCCGCAAAAAACTCGAAAATCTGGCTAGATCACTCACTAGAAAAACATATCAAGAACCAATACCAACAAAAAGATTTCATCTATGTTAAGCCGCTGACTCAGCAGACGAGTTTTTGTCAGGTATGGTCATCCGTGGAGTACGCCGCTTCAGAATGGGCAGCGCAGTGCTGCCATCTCTCATCGAGTGTGTCGTCACAAGCAACAACAATTTGACCGCTGGAAATGATATACCGCTGCACGTGGCCGGAAGACGACGAGGCCGATGTTGACCATGACGCGGGAGCACGAGCACGGGCAGCGTAGCCCTGCCCGAAATTTTGTTTATTGTTTGTTCGACGATGCTCATTTTCTCGGGGGAACAGTAGATGAAACGTATTTGTCTTGGAATTACCAGTCGCAGCCACAGAAATGTGGAAGGATCATGCTTGTAAAAAATAGTGGCGCTGTATAGGTTATACAGTGAAATATTTTATTTTACAGTGGATACCGGAAACCTGGCAGCACTTTTAGCACTCATCCAGTAGGATGCCAACGGGAAGGGGGGTCTGTTGTTTCATGGGACAACTTTACAATAGTTATTTGAACTGCACTGGGTATCCCCTCATCCCATGACGTGGTTAGGAGCGCGGATCAAGTGCGGCGGCGGATGGAGCTGGTTGGGGCAGATTTCAGACACGCCCATATCGTTTACTGTACAATAAGGTACAACGGACAATTTGATGGGCATGTGTGCAGATATGCTTCGGCTGAGAAAAGTTATTCAGGATCGAAGTTGAATCACAATGGAAGCTGAACTGGAATCGGAGCACTTGGGACCCAGGTCGAAGTACGGTAAATAAATTGATAGAAATGTTGGCTCCATCAGATTGGGAAATGAATCTCAGCGTTACGACGTCATGAGCGTCAGTATTGTGGGCTTTAGTTACATGTCAGTATCGTGGGCTTTAGTTACATGTCAGTATTGTGGGCTTTAGTTACATGTCAACGTTTTGGCCTTCAGTTACATGTCAATATTTTGGGTTTTAGTTACATGGTTACATGTCAATATTGTGGGATTCAGTTACATGTCAGTATTGTGGGCTTTAGTCGCATGTCAACGTTTTGGCCTTTAGTTACATGTCAATATTGTGGGCTTTATTTACATCTGTCTTCACTAATGCATCTGTTCAGTAGCTTCAAGGCGCTCGGAATCTATCACCCATTCAGTTGTGCACTTGCGGACATGGAAGTCGTTTCTGAACACAGAAAAGGACTGCGCAGTGAACTAACACTGCAGTGCAAAATGTGCACACTAAAGGGTGTGGCTGACACTGATGTTCCGCCAAGCATCGGACAAGATCATATGGACGTGAACACCACTGTAGTTTTGGGAGTCCTCTCTAGTGGAACGGCATATTGAGCCGATGTTCAGTTATGTGCCGCGCTAAACATGCCGTATATGGTTACCGGAACATTCGCGAAATATCAGGACCAACTGGCGGACGGTAGCAAGCGTGCAGGACAGAGTCACGTACCGGAACTGAGGAAGTGCGGTCTGTGGAAGTGCACGCATGTCAACTGGTACCAGATCCACGGCCAACTCCACGTATAACCAACCGGCAGTACTGCCTCTTCGTTGTAGGTACTGGACGACGCCTTTCGGAACGAGAAAAGGGTGGTGTACCTTGCGCGAATTTATAACGACTACCTCCTGCCAGAGCCTGTTGACCCTCGTTATCCTCCAAGCATACGAATTACAGTTCCCGATTACAGAAGGAAGTACGCTAAGCCAGAAGAATTGTAATCAGTGTGCCGTGTGCCTTTTGCTAATCGAGACAAGGTCATGTGATGTCGGCAGCCTCGACGAGGACGAGAAAGAAAGCTAGAGTGGTTTCTGGAAGTTCCTGCGAGGATAGGCAAGATGACACTCACAATGACAATTTGTTATGAGATGCTCTCACTCCGAGATCCACGAGCTGAAGGTCGCTTCCAGACGAATGGGACATCAGAGACCCAGCTCACGGCATGCTGATCTGTACTTGGGCGAAGTCTGGGGCCGTGGTTAGTGACGACTAGGATGAGCACAACAGGCCCGAATTATATACTCGGCCAAACTGGAAACCTCCATTCGCACTTTACGTTCCAAGCAGCTGTACGGTCCACGCGCACACATTTTTCTCCTCTACCCTGCTTTTCTTCCCTTTTCTTCTTTCCTCAGACGCTTTCAGACATATGTCGGCACAGTTCCCTTAGAAGTCGGCCCAGGACGCACATTCCCCCAGGGCGTGAGTCGTGACGTTGCCCACATACGTGAGGCCGACAACAGCAAGCTCTATCACCACCACCACCATTACTGCAAAACATGATCAGCTTCGTTGGCAGATTTTCCTCTAAAAGGTGTCCACTGAAGCTGTAGTACGCACTTCAGTGCCGAGACCGCTTTGCTTTAGAAGTTGTTTTTCACGAGAGTCATTTGAATTTTTATTTAAATATTGAGCGCCTCCCACGTATTCACACATGCGCAGCTTGTAGACGGTGTTGCTGTGTACAGATACTTCTAGGCAGATACAGATGTAGGCGGTATACAGGTATGCAGACACTTGTAAAAAAATAGGTTCTTGGATAGGTGCACCCGTCCGCGAATTATTGAGCCCGGGATTTAGCTGAAACACCCGGTATAGACTCAACTGGAGATACGTGCTTTAATGTGGTGTTGTACCAGCGCTGAGAGAGATGCATATTTTAATTAGTTTACAGTTTGGAACAAAATAATAGTACGAGGCTAATAAAGAAAATAAAGTCTAATCGTAGCCATGTGCAGAGTGGGCGCAATCTGTACAGAGGCGAACCCGAAAGAAAATTCAGAAATTCACAATATGTCTGATGAATATTTGTGTAGGCTCGGTAAGGAATATATGCCACTGAAAAAATGCAGATAATACGCTCGACCGCTGCTAACTGGTGACATATGCTATTGCAAGGGGACACGTGTAAAATGGTGCTATCCGTGACAATGAATGTGGTCATTTCAGGAGCCAGTACACACTACAGGGTGTCCGGTCGTCGTGCGCCCGGCCTCCGACCCAAACTCCTTGGAACTACGGAGTGATAGCTTGGCATGTCTCCTGACCCACCCCGATGTTGCAGATCTCCCTGTGGTGGTTCTCTCCGTCGCCGGAGGCTTCCGACTGGGAAAGTCCTTCCTTCTCGGATTCTGCGTCAGGTACAGACACGTTTATGTAGCCACTGTACTAACGGTCGCCGTAGAGAAGGGAGGCGACCAAGTGGACTTTATCATTGGGAATTGCTTGAACGTACACGGCCCTTTTAGGTGTTCCAGTCTGCAACTACGAGCCACAGAGCCAGTCATGTTGCATGGCTTGGGTATATCACTTGTCGCATCATTGCTGAAAGTTGTAACTGTCGGAATGAACATGACTTTCCAGTGCCTTCAAGGTCGCAGATTAGGGTGAAATGACCAATGCATCAATTAAGTTTCACCTATTTATGCATGTACGATGCTGAACAAAAGTTTACGGGACAAGTTCCGGGAAATTCCTTCCTCAGAGTGACGCAGTAGCAGGGAATGGTAACGAATGGACATGCCAAGAGGTGACTGGGTTACGAAGTCAATGTCCAAAAGTACGTACGGTCGCATTCTTTGCTAGGGCGCTACACTAAGGAAGGCATGAGCCGGAGCGTGCTCCGTAGTCTTTTGTCCGATACTGTAGCGTATATAAACAGAGCGCGAAATATAAGCGAAATATTAACCGACCGCGTGACCCATTCGGCGTGATCAGAATATTTCGTGCATGGAGTTTTTCTCGCATTAACTGTGGTAGTATACCTTCTAATCGCGACACTCCCTCGTTTAACGTCCACAAACACGTGCAATCGTGAGCACGATTAATGAATTGCCGAAATTTCGTCATGCTCCAAGTTTCCCGAACGAAGTTTCTTGCAATACTGCCACCGCGCACGAATTGAACGGGCTGCCGCGTGTGGGACGTCTGCTTGCGCGAGACAGTGTTTATTTGCCAGTTTGATTACTTGAAGCCACGCAGTCAGCTGCTTCCAATAAGGTGTCTCTCACACGATTGCTTTCCTATACAGCAAACTTTTTCACACTTTTTTGGTGTAAATGGCTTGTCCCATGGCGCATATCTTTTTGGTGTTGCCTTTACACTCAAATGACCTCCCTCTGGTATGCAACTCATCCATCCGACTTTTTGCTGACGACTGTGTTGTGTATAGGGCTATCTCCACGAGCCATGACCAAGACATGTTACAACATGACATGGATAAAATTTCGGACTGGTGTTCATCATGGCAAATGCATCTAAATAACACCAAATGTAAAATCGTTCACTTTTCAAGGAAGCGTAGTAGCCTGCATTATAATTATAAGGTTAAATCAGAAGCTCTCACGATCTGTGATTCATACAAATATCTTGCTGTCTTACTAACCGCAGACCTGGAGTGGAGCTCTCATATTAACTCTATATCCGCTGAAGCTAACCGAACCCTAGGGTATCTTAAACGTAATCTCCGCCCTTGCCCACCACAGGTACGGCTCCGAGCCTACGAAACATTTGTAAGGCCAAAACTTGAGTATGCATCTGCCATATGGAACCCCCACCAGCATTATTTAATCGCCTCCCTCGAGGCGATTCAAAACAGGGCTGTACGTTTTATTACCTCATCTTACTCCCGCTTCACAAGTGTATCTGCCCTTAAGTTTCACCATAATATAGCTCTCCTCTCCACCAGGCGCCGAATTGCGTCACTATGCCTCTTACACAAGATTTACCACAACACCGCACTTCACACTAACCTGCTTCTCCCACCTGATTACATTTCCAACAGGGTTGATCATGGTAAAAAGATTAAGCTTGTTCACTGTCATTCTAATCACTGCCAGCAATCATTCATTCAATCTGCAGTCAGGGAGTGGAATGCACTACCTGAGCTTATCATCAACATTACTGACCCCCAGTCATTTCGCCGTCACTTATGTTCACACTTCCGTGTAACATGATATTTTTCTATGCTTGACGTCCAGTGCTTTATGTACTTTTTCTTCCTTGTTGTTATTTTTTCTTTTGTAAGTTCGTGTGCTTGCTATCCTATTTTGTTTCTTCGCCCATCCCTCATGTAATGCCCTCGGGCCTTTGAGGTAATGGAAATAAATAAATAAATAAATGCTGGGTGTTTTCTAATACACCCTTTAGGTAAGTGTATTCCTAATAAAACACTGTTATAATGGGCGTTTAAAAACAAAAACACTCTTAAAAGGGGAGTATTCTATCTAAAACACCTTTTATGATGGAATTGCTTGCTGGCAAATATTCCCTCGCAAATAGCTAGTGTAATAGAAGCTTCTGCGGCAGCATGCCGATACCAGTCGCCGAGACATACAGTTCGACAGCTTCTATGGCAAGCACCAACCTGAACACGGCACACTACCAGCCGTGGTTCCATCGTAGAACCTAAACCGGAGCGCAATGCGTCAAGGCACGCCTCGTTAGCTTGGTAAAACCACAGTGTTGCCAAGCTGGGCCAACGTGAGCGCCTGGTCTTGAAGAAACCTCGGGCACCCGCAGTAGCCTATATTGGCGAGTCGGATGGATCATATACTGAAATACAATTTGTTGGGGCACCTTCGTTACATGTGGTGGGGTGGGAAACGTTTGTAACGGTGACGGGAATGCGTTTTTGCAATTAACACCCACGCTTGCAACGAGTCAAAGATATCAGCTAAATTCCTAGCATAATTCCCTGTCAAATACTGTGTTTTTAACTCAGGTTATCGTCTCTAATGTGATTACTTGCTGAGCGGAGCTGTGAAACCATTTTCTCGCGCGAAATAAACCACAATTTTTAACACCATATTCCCAATTCAAATATTAAAAGAGGTGTATTAGACGGTAAACACCTGTTTCAACACCCCACTTTACACCCTTAAAGACCGACATTGAATAAAACGTGGTGTATATCGATATTACACCTTTAGTAATGCTCTTCTTGCACCCTTTGCGGAATAGAAAATGGTGTTTTTATAAGAATACACCTTTTTTGAGCAAATAAAGGTGTAAACTTATTTACTGTGTAGGCTATCTCGTAAGGGAGAGAAAAACCCGCTTAAGTTCGCAAACAAAGATCGTACGGGGCAGAGCGAACTCAAGCAGAGACACAAGAACTTCCTAGCGTTGAAAGATGAGCATGTTGGTATCGGTCCATATGCCAAAACAGGGGCAGCTCATCGGTCAGCAGACGACGCGGGCATGCGGAACTTGTCCGTGTCAGCTTCGCGAGTAGACTTGTTCGTGTCGTCCGCTGTTATGTTGCTCTATACTTTTCGGATTAACGGAGGTTTCGGAAGTCTGCACGCGACACGATCAGTTGGTCAATACCTGGTGGAGTGGCCAGTCAGAGCCAGGATATCAAGGGCTTTAGGGAAAGAAACTGAGCAATGGAAGAGAGAAAGAGGAATAATTATGTCATGGCACTTACATTCCACTTTCAATTCAAGTTTATTTCAGAATGTTAAAGGGTTAATACATATAATGTGTATGAGCATGACTCGGGGGAAGAAATCCCGGTTAAAGGCTCCTCTCAACAATGATATGAAACGATAACAAATTCGTTTCACAGAATTATATTAATAACAGCGAATAATACGAGAAATAAATCTTGGCTCGGAAGACTGACTGGTCGCGGTCTTCTGATTTGATAGTGAGAGTTATCTATTTTTCACCAAACAAGGCTCCACCATGTGTTGTACACCTTTCTTTCTCGCGTTCTCACACGCGCTTTCTCGCCTGGTAGCCGGCAGGCTCCTTGCCGCTCCACCACGCAGAGTCCGACCACTCGATCGATTGCTACAAGCATGAACTGCCACGCTGCCGCCGAGTCAGCTATAGGAGTCAACATGATGCATTCACATACGACAGATACGCCCGTAGTGCTTTAAAAGGATAGCTGTCTTACTAGGGTAATCGAAATCGGTAGACTTATGTCGTCGATCAGTTCACACCAAACAACTCTGTAAGAACTTTCGTATCGTATCGATTGCTGGATATGCAATTATTTTTGTCAGACAGCACAGAAGCGAGGCACTCGTATAAAGGATGGCGTGATGAACGCCTCAATTCGAACGCGGGTATTACGTCGGCATCGTCGTAACATTGCCATTCTCCCCACTACACACACACACACTCCCGAGGGCTTGACCTACCGGACAGGAGAGATGGTTGAGGGTAAGCGCAGGTGTGGACATGACCACAAAGACGACGTTGAGGGTTGCGGAGGATGTGCAAGAGAATGAGCTCGAGTAAGGTGGTGTGGTGATAATGGTAGCTGATAAGGACCGCCGCCCCGGCACCTGTTCGTTGGACCTGAAGTTGAGGGCGTGGTGTAGTCGTCGTGACCGGGGAACGGCCGCAGTAATCACCGCGTAGTCATCGTCAACACTAGGCATCACTTCGTTCTCACGTGAGTGACTCATTGTCTTCGCAGTAGTCTTCGTGGTTCAGTGCTAGGGCGACGATGCCCAAAACTTCCCCGTCACTGCGTAATAGCGGAGTGCCGAGAACGGCGTCGGTGCCTCCGCACCCTCACCAAATGTTAGACAGTGGGGCAAGGGGGCACTCGGACGAACAAGAACAACGAGGACTGTATTTTGAGACGATGAATCGGGAGTTTCGTAGCCAGGGTTGATGCTCTACCCCATTGCTGGTGGTGATGTGGGGAATGAAATAATGAGCTCCTTCACAATAACGATCGAAGTCGTATCGTGGCGAAAAAGCTCAATAGGGCCTTGAGGACAAAACGTTCGTGGGCTGGATTTGTCCAGGGACCAAGCGGAGAGAGAGGGGGGTGCGAGAGGGCAGCTGACTCAGGGAACCGGAGAGCGTGGTCTGCGAATGTTGGTAGCGTGCGCACTCAAGAATAATGTTCTCTAGATCTTCCAGAGCACCGTGGTAACAGCATCTGGGAGCGTCAACTTGTCTCAAGCGGTAACCACACTAAGCTCTCAATGCAACATCGAGTTGCTTCTGATCAATCAATGCAGCATCTTAACGGATAGTGTTTCGTGGCATGCCAAAAGCGAACCTTGGATCGACTCTTCTCAACATTGATAGGGGAGAATATGAGTTGTGTATTGGCGGGGTACGCGGAGGCGTCGAGAATGAAACGACGTTCTCCTCTCAGCAGCACAATGCTCGTCCGTCTTTGGGACGCGAGTGCTGCTTCCGCGGCGATGTTCATTCTCAACGGTACCACAACGGGCTGGACCCCATTGGAAAGCCAGCCTCTGCAGGGTTTCGTACACAAGGTGGTAAGCCATGAACACATCCGTCACTGCGGGTGAGGATGAGCCTCGTATGCCACAATTTTCATTAGCTTGCATTGCAGATTTTGTGTCCAGTCGGATGAACGTTGGGATGACGAATGCGTTTATTCGAGCATGTACATTAAGCATGTGCCTTCATCATCGTCATCATATCTCTATTGTTGTCGTGAAAACTTTCCAGCGCGGGAAGATCCACAGGGAGGAGAAAACCTGACGGCCGATCATTAGGCCGCTTGACATTGCATGGCATTCAATCTGGAGTAGTCACGTGGGACCGACGATGACAGCCAACAGGAGCCCGCGGGCTCGCTTCCTTGCGAGGCTATGAGGGGAACGCCCTTGCAACGTCACAGTGTTGTCTCATATGACGTCGTGCACAACTCACCATGCGCTGGAATTTCAAATATTGCAGATTCCCACTCTGCTCTCGCCGACATTGTCATGATTATATTCTCGGATAATCAACTGCATTTACTTGCGGATCGCGGGAAAACGACTATTTAATATACCAATAACATATAGTATAATAGTAACCAATATGAATATCACTATTAGCTTTTCCAACCGGGAGACACTACGAACGATTTCTTGACCTATCCTTCATTACTATGCGAACTGTATTTTCTCGGCCCTATTAACCGTTTCCAACTTTTAATCGAACAGAGGGAACTACCTTGTTATCTATGACTCAGTACATTTCATAAGCCTAATATCTGAGTAAGTTGCGTATTAAATTTCAGAAATGTGTGAACCGCATCCCCGGGGATATCGTTGGACACCGTTTACGGTATTAGTTTGCTTAGATCGCAACTTACACGACCGACCTGAGCTTACGTTTATCACGCTACGGTGTATGTACTTATTGGTTTTCTGCAACGCGACAGGTACCTGGAGCACCTAGAGACGTCGCCAGATTCATCTGATTGGATGGAGCAGGATAATATACCCTTGACGGGGTTTTCCTGGATGTACGGTAGCCAAAGGGAGACGACTGGCATTCACCTGTGGGGAAAAGTGTTCAAGGTGGAGACGGAAAGATATGGGACCGTGGCAGTCATCCTCATGGACACGGAAGGTTCATTCGACAACAGGACCACGCTAGAAGGAAATGTTACAATTTTCTCAATCAGCATGCTGCTGAGTTCTATACAACTGTACAACCTCACCAAACAAATAATCCAGGCCGATTTGGAACATCTGAAGGTGGGTATGAGTCACGTATGTGGTTACCGTAGCTTCCGGTGCATAATGCGCACAACTTAATATTAGCGAAAAAAATAATAAAGAAAGGCTAAACAAAACGCGCACCACAGTCATGCAATTCCAATTTCTTTGCATTTGAGCGGGAACTAGGCCCTCACCAGGTCGAGTGACGTAGGGTTTAGGATGATGGCCTTTCATACCGAGGCTGGAATGTGAAGCGGGTTTGAACCCCGCAGTGCTGCTGTGCTGTCTCAGATTTTCCAGTGCAGACAAACCTCGTTAATACGACATCTCCGCTTTATCACCCTTTTTTTTCCCTTCGGGAACCGTTTCTTCGCAATGCATTCCGCATGTAACTCTTGTTCATAAAAGAATGCATTTCGTTTATGTAATATTCCTTTACTCAGGTCTTGGGTACAACATCCAATCCCCCCAACGTTCTACCTTTTTCCTCTTCTTCCTCGTCTTCGTCGAGATGGGCCGTTACAGTTTATATGAAATGACCGGTCTTTTGAGCACAACTTGGGGCGAACGCGTGTATTTTATTCTCCTTGCTATGACCTTTTGTCAGTGAAATGGCGGTGTTTCTGACATATAACGAACAAGACGCGGACACGCTTTCGGTGTGACTCTAGATGCGCCTGTCTGACGCGCTTAAAAGAGTTGTGTCCTCGCTGATAGAGTCAGTAACCTATCATAAGCCATCCACCGACCTAGAAGATGCGGGAAGGGGATAAACGTCAGGCTGATAATAACACTGTGCAAACGTCTTTGTCAGACTTTTTAAACAAAAACAAAGTATTATTCATTATTTTAAAATGCCTCATTATCGGTATCCCACTGGCCAGCTTACGTAGTTTTATAATTTATGAAGCTTGCGTAAACAGCGTACGTGGTACGACGCTAAACACGTAGAATTCGTTAATATGACAATTCGCTCGATGACCAAAATCCGCGGGAACGGCTGTGGTCATATTAAGAAGTTCGGACTGTAACATTATTTCGTGGCTTGATGTCACGAGACAACTTTGATCATGCGTCCCGGTACAGTCGTCGGTGTGTGGCTACCTGAGGGCTCTCTAACGTCTGCCGAATGCTCAACACGCGGTAGAAACTCTTTTACTCTTTAAAGGGGCGCAAAATACAAAAAAATAACTTGCTCTCAAAGGAAAGCTCGTGTTTCAGTTGGTCCAGTTCAAACAAAAGTACTTCTCCCAACGCTACCGTTTAGAAGAAACAAGGTGGTGAAAGGGTTCGCCCAGCGCGGGGCAAGACCTGCTCTCCCAATGGAATACGTGCCAATGGAATAGTGGACTAAGAAACACTGGTGCACCAGTTGACGCACCATTCACTGCTTAGCGCCGAAACGGGAAAGAGTACAATATAATTTTGATCGTAGTTTCGTAACGGAACCAAAGTTTAGCTTTAGCGAAACATTCAGCTGCTCGTTCAGCGAACGAACGTTATATGTATATATATATAGGTCAAAGAGGTTAATATATCAGACGGCTACGAAGTTGAATAAAAGTAAAACAATAAGACGTGAACTACAGATTACAGGAATTTATTTAATGGGTAATTTAACAAATGAAAGAACGGTCGACGTTTCGACAGTGGCACTTTCTTGGTCAGGACCGGGACCAGGACCATTATATATATATATATATAGTTGAAATAAATGGGAGACAGAAGACGAAAGTAGGGGAAGTAACAAAAAAGGGGTTTATTAAAACTTAAAAATCATAAAAGTTAGGGAGGATGTCTACGTTACGGCGGAAGCTCCGCCTTCTTCGGGACAAAAGAGCTAAATGTGGCCACGAGGCTGATAAGGGGCTTGAGAATGACGTGGTCGGTTGGGGGAAATTCCCGCCACCTGGCGGTTGTCAATTGGGGAAATTCCAGAGCGTTTCTGTGTCAGGTCCAGGAGTGGGGTCATCGTCCTTGTGGGTCAGTGGGGACCTTGATCTGGCTGAAACGAGAAAAGGCAACAGGGTCTTATCTAGGTTGTTAGACTTCTTATTGTTGACAGCATGCCAGGGTCCTCGTTAATGGCCGATCGGAATTTGTAAATTAGGTAAGATTCCCGTTGTTCCCGGGAGCGGTCGGAGGTAAAGTTCGACTGGAGAATAAAAACTGAGGCTTCGTTGATTGAATGTTCTGGTTGTTTGAAATGGCGTGAGACTGGGAGATTAGGTTTCTTGGTAACATCCGATCGGTGATTGTTGAATCTAATTCGGAAAGAAGTTTTTGTCTGACCCACGTATTGGGCCCGGCATGTGTTGCATTGGATTAGATAGATAACGTTGCATGAGTTACAGTCTACGTCTGCGTTGATCTTGACGGTAAAGTTGGAATTCGTACTTCTGACCGTTTGTGCGGTCTGCATTAACTTGCAAATCTGGCATCTCTTGCCATTACATGGATGACAGCCCGCCGGAGGGCTAGTCTGTCTGGCTGTCATCCATGTAATGGCAAGAGATGCCAGATTTGCAAGTTAATGCAGACCGCACAAACGGTCAGAAGTACGAATTCCAACTTTACCGTCAAGATCAACGCAGACGTAGACTGTAACTCATGCAACGTTATCTATCTAATCCAATGCAACACATGCCGGGCCCAATACGTGGGTACAGACAAAAACTTCTTTCCGAATTAGATTCAACAATCACCGATCGGATGTTACCAAGAAACCTAATCTCCCAGTCTCACGCCATTTCAAACAACCAGAACATTCAATCAACGAAGCCTCAGTTTTTATTCTCCAGTCGAACTTTACCTCCGACCGCTCCCGGGAACAACGGGAATCTTACCTAATTTACAAATTCCGATCGGCCATTAACGAGGACCCTGGCATGCTGTCAACAATAAGAAGTCTAACAACCTAGATAAGACCCTGTTGCCTTTTCTCGTTTCAGCCAGATCAAGGTCCCCACTGACCCACAAGGACGATGACCCCACTCCTGGACCTGACACAGAAACGCTCTGGAATTTCCCCAATTGACAACCGCCAGGTGGCGGGAATTTCCCCCAACCGACCACGTCATTCTCAAGCCCCTTATCAGCCTCGTGGCCACATTTAGCTCTTTTGTCCCGAAGAAGGCGGAGCTTCCGCCGTAACGTAGACATCCTCCCTAACTTTTATGATTTTTAAGTTTTAATAAACCCCTTTTTTGTTACTTCCCCTACTTTCGTCTTCTGCCTCCCATTTATTTCAACTATATAATTACGTAGCCGTCCGATCCAACTCCAACTTTTCAAGATATATATATATATATATATATATATATATATATCGTGCTTAGTTTGCAGAAAGAAGCTCGAATGTCTCCAACAGATATGAACGCAGCACCTGGACGTTCGTTCACCGACAAATGTAATAGCAACAAGTCATGAAAGCAGCTCAGCATTCCTAGCAATCCCTCAGATTTTCCCCTTTCCTTCGTGTACGTAGAACTTGGATCGCCCCCAAATTAGGTTATAACTGCACGTGGGGTCCACGTGCCCTTTTTCCCGATAATGTTATGGTCGTCTGCGAATACCCCATTATTGCTGCTGTCTGAGCGGAGAGACGCTTTGTCACGGGCTTCCTCCCATCTTTGGTTCGAATCCCGGTTCAGGTTCTGGTGTCTAGGGGTTCTCTTGGGCTTCATTCGGGCTCTTTCAGATATATGCCGGCACAGTTTCCTTAGAAGTCGGCCCAGGACGCACATTCTCCTGAGCGTCAGTTGTGACGTTGCCCACATCTGTGAGGCCGACAACGGCGAGTCCTTTCAACACCACCACCCACCTTTTCTTCTTCTCACACGCAGAGGCGTAGTGTCGTAGCGTCTGGGAAGAAATCAACTTAGGCGAACATGCAATGAAAGATGAGTAATACACATGTGTCGTGGAGTAACATAGCGTTATGGGTTAAAGCATAAAAAAAAAAAAGAAAATGAAAGAAAAAAAAAAGAGCACAGAAAAGTATCGAACTGTGATCAGTCGGCAGTCTGTAATTTATTCCTTCTTCCAGCTATTTACGGAGTATGCTAGCATGGCTAGAAATGCTGGTGGCGATGGCAATGAAGTGTTCCAGAAGCTCCTGTTTCTCATACGTGACTGGCAATTTCCGCAAGAGAAATCATTTGGACTGGAAGGCGGAGAAGAGCTGCTTCAAGTTTTGCTTCAAACGGACCCCATACTGCCAGATGAAGTATGCGAACTGCGTAAAAGGATCAGAACCAGCTTCGCCGAAGTGGGGTGTTTCCTCATGCCCAGACCTGGTGACGCTGTAGAGGAGCAGGGTTTTGACGGAAGGCTTAGTGGTGAGATTCCTGTACTTTCAAATTCCGTGCATCTACCCTCAGTGATGAACGAAGCAGATAGTAACAAGAAACCAATGCTCCATGTAGCTTTCACATAAAGCGACAAACGCAAATTCTAAAGCCGCTGATGCACGGGCACCCGTCGTAATGCAGTGTGCCAAGTACGTGATATCTTGAAGCATACCTCTACGTTGGGAATGTTTCACGTGAAATACGGAATTAAACTATTCTGTGAGGGGAATCGTATACGTATATCGTTGATATTCAGACGCTCTTTTATGCATATTATTTGCTTCGAAACCGGCAATGTGGTGATTCTTGCAGTTACGGTAATGACTATAAATAACGATGGCTTCGCACGATTTCTGGACTAGAAGTAGAAAGACAAAAAACAAAAACAAAAAACTAAAAAGATTTGAATGCGTTTATTCCTGCACAAGACCACTACACGGTGAAAAGCTGCTGTGGTTTATCGCGACCGTTACATTACTGCCGAACAGCTTATGCGTGAGCAGTTCCCGTAGAACGGCGAGTGCACAATTTAGCCAATCAATAAACGCAACAACAGCATAAGCAGAATGTGGCATTTCTAGTGGGCAGCATCAGAATCCGCTAATGAGACGATATATTTAATGATAGCGTGATTTGGAAAAAAATATTCACGTGGGAAATGCTGTTGATTGGCCAAAGTGGGAACTTGTGCGCAGGCGCACCGAGTCTTTCACTGACAGACAGGGAGAGGTAGTCGTAGTTAAAATGGGTTAAAACCCTCAGTGCAGCGAAAGTCGAGGACGGAACACACGAATCCAGTCCACGTCCAAGTGTTAACTCTTTTCACGTTATAACTAGGGTCCCTCTCTACTTAAATAGGAGCGTGATATCGCCAGTTGATCTGGTGGAAGTGAGCCCTCGGTTGGCCGAGCAAGTCGGGCTGGATTTAGCGCTTCAATACAAATAACGCCTATCGTGTATCCCTTACACCGTCGACATTTCCCACTTGTCCACACTCGCAGGGCAGTTGGAGGAATTCGTTTGTTCGGTACTCGTTTGCTTGAAGGTGTTTGCTTATCGAGATTAGTATTTTGAGAGATTGAGAGATTCTGAGTTTATTTTGTGAAAACAAGCTTTCGTTCGTATAGCCCGTCCTTCATCAGGTGCGGCTCATCGAACACTTCGTAGAGTTATTGATATAATGTGCATCAGAAAAAAGGGGACAAAAACGGTGCTAAGGAGAAGATACAAGTTCTTCTTCTAGGTTCTTCAAGTTCTCTCTTCGTTTCGCACGTTTGTATAAATATCTCTACCAAGTGTCCAATGCATCGCACCTGAGGAAGGACTGTGTTCTGGAAGGACTGTCTGAAAGCTTGTGTTTTACTACAATAAATTATTTGAATATTTCAATACCTTTAAGTACATCCCATATTCACCTGCGAGTGCCAGACTTTCCCCATTTTTGACTGTGTTTTCCTATAGTACATATTTTCTTCTTCTTTTTTTTTTTCTAACTAAACAGTACAACAATACCTCACCATGTCTTCCTTCGTTCTCAGCTTTAAGTGAGGATTTTAGGGATCAGTTAGACAGCCTCCTGGATTACCTGCTTTCAACCGAAAGGCTAGTTCCCAAAATGATTAATGGAAGGAAGATTACGTGTAAAGAGCTCGTGTCTATGTTCCAGGTAAGCTCCGTCCGTTCCAAGTTGTAGAGACGTTGTAAGGCTCTCCGAAAGTGTTAACTTCAACGCGGCTTCGATTGGCGGAGCGGGGGCCGAGACATCACAGAGCGAGCAATGAAAGTGTGCGAAGAACGCGAACAGCTGAACTATTGGGTGGGCGCGTTTCGTGCTGCTCCGCTACTTTCGCGGTGTAGGGGGGTGTCCGCAGTTACAAAAGCACTACAAAGGAGGCATTGCTTGCCGAAGGTGCTGTTATCGAGATGGCTGATATTTGTGTTGTTCATGCGAGATGCGCCCTACGCGATATCCTAGAGGCCGGTATAGGGTACGGCGCAGCATTCGCCCATCGCCGCCAGCGTTGCGCGCCGACAGCCAGCGTTCGCTACGCCATGCTTCCTCATCCTGCCGGGATCACAGTCTGATGCGATTCGGTGCAGCGCAACGAAAACAGCACCGGGGATTTCCACATTTCCTAGTGGGAAAGCAATCATATCTGTACCCGCGTTCAGGAATCCGACTAAAGACAATCCGTGTTCTCATCGTTGGCACTGTTATATTTGCATTAGTGCAACACGTTTGGTAGCCCCCAACATGAACACTGAATTAATGAAAGTCACATGTCTTACGAGTTGCTCTCCCTTTACCTGTCTCTATAGACCATCCGTCGTTTATTATATAGTAACGGATGTTCCTTTCCAGTTGCGTTGAATAGCTCAATAGGCGACGCCATGTTGAGAAATGCGAGTCCATTGGAGCTCACGCCGTGCACAGCTCTCTGCTCACCGCCGCATTGTTCTACTCCCCCGACGGCGGCTGGCTTGGTAGCGCTTTGCCACGGCGCCGCGCTTCGTCGACTATCGTCGAACTATGAACTCACCGGCGGCGGCTCGCGATGCGTGGCGTTGCCCCGCGCGTCGTTACGCACCGCTCTGTCGGACTCTAAACCAGGCTTAATAGGCAGTTTTAGCACACCGTTGATGAGGCTATCGTGCCTATCAGTGCCAATCGTAGTCGTGTGTATCTCAGGATCTTATCCTCTCTGCCAATAGCTCAGCTGTACCGCAGCAGGGTGACTCAGCTCCCGCTCCACCGGTCGAAACCGCAGTGAAAGCTAACGTTGCTGAGAGCTATACGGTCGCGGAATGGGGAAGATGCTCAACTTTACGTTGGAAGATTCGTTTTTTGATGACGAAATTGATCACGCGTCCTTCATTCATGTCTGTGTTGCGCACTCTAGAGCGGATACGGTTTAGTCCCGTTTTGCTGACTCCCGTGCTTCAGAGTGAGATGGAGCTGTAAAGAGTCATTCATATGTTTCAGGTTTATTTCAACGTCTTCAGCGGAAAGCAGCTCCCTGAACCCATGACAGTCTTCAACGTAGGTTACATTGCACGTGGTCTCGGTAGTATAGAATCGAATACAAGCAATAGATTTTTGAGAAGAACACCACTCTGACACGACGACGAGAATGCATTAATGCGAGGAACAATTGCAGTTTTCGTTTGTACCTCGTATATGTGTGGGGTTTCGATAACCGGGTAGAAATTATATTCAATATTCATTCTGTTCACAGGCAACAGCATATATTCATAACAAGCGAATCATCGAAGAACTCGTAAAACAATATGAAACCGATATGGAAGCGGTAAGTAACTCATTGAAGTTGTTTTCTCACTAGAACTTTCTTTTCTGTCTACCAGATAGAACAATGTAGGACGGGCACGCTTTTCCGCCCGTTAGGCTAAATATTTCCCTAGTTATCAATCTGGTACTACACACAACTAGAACAACCGAAACAATTTTGGTTTCTCAAACCAAAATTGCTGTGCCCACGATCTCGACGTCAGAAGGCGAACACGCAACAGACTGGGCCACCGGGGCCGGTGTATTAAAAAAATGAGGTTCTCTTGGTAATTTACAAAGCTCAGTCGCAAAGAATCCCTGAATTAAAAATTGTTGAAAGCCTTCCAAAATGGCACCAAAAGTTTGTAGAAGGTAATTGCCGAAAGTAACAGAAAAATTCGGTGAGTACGTCACTTGCGGAGAAACGCCCTGTAGAAATCCCAACACCACGCTCCGAAACGACGGGTCTCCCTCTCGAGGGCTTGGACGGCGCCTCTCATTCTGTCCATACGACATGTACACTGCCATTAGCTTGCTGGTGAAATTTGCAAGGATTTTCACGCGATTCATTGAGGTTAGTGTGGAACCAGTCTGCCTGAGATTTGGTCCTCGGAGCCAATAGGCACGAAATACACCAGTGATGTACACATTTGTGTGGAATGGACACTACAATATGCGTCCACTTCAATGTTTATTCAATTTGTTAATAATGACCAAAAAGAACCTCGCTAGTTTCATTCTAAACGTGAACTAACCACCTCGTTGTGCCTTTAATATTGTTACTTTCTATTCTGTTACTTCGTTACTTCCTAATCTGTTAACTTTTATATTGTTATTTTGTATTTTGTTACTGTTTACCGCTGCTGCACGCTGTACTTTGGGAGGGCAGCCTTACTCAAGCCTCCTCTGCCTTTTGCTTCCCTTCAACCGAAAGGACAATAAATGATTGAACTGCACTGAAAAAAATAAAAGAAAAGAAACGTAATGGTCGAGTTCTTTTCATTAAATAATTGTTCTTACAGGTCGCCAGGATGACTGCAGACTCCGATTCTGACAGTGATATCGTAACTGAACATGATAGGCTGATGAGAGTGTGCTTGGAAAAGTTTGAGAGTGAACCCAAGCTGGGAGACTTCGCGACAACTCTTCGGGAAAAGCTGATAGAGGTAATGTACTGTAGTAGCTTTTACGTTCCCTTGTCGCCAACACCATCAACATGATGATGATGATGATGATGATGATGATGGTGATTATTATTATTATTATGAGGCGGTACATTATTATATTTAACTACAACACCGTCATTAATGTGGTGGGTAGGGTGTTGCCCCTGGGGAAGAAATTCCTCGATCATGTTTAGGAAACTAAAGTTGTTTTGCCCTCGATAAATTCCCTGCTCTTGTTTCGGCTCAAGCGTAAAAATACACCACGCGTAGATAGCATAGAAACATACACATTGCATGGAATATTCGCCCGGAATTAAATGTCACTTCGTATTCCCAGTTTTAGTATTCCGGTGCTTGTTGCTGATAAGCGGTGTTGTGGTGAGTCAGATGTTTAAGGGCGGCAGCAGTTTCTTTTCATTGTAGTAGCAGCTACTATCAGCATTCGGGTAAAAAAAACATGATGGCATTATTAGCAACACGGCTTATGGTCACACGTTTCATTCCCATTTACTCGACTAACAAGATTTCTGCGGCAAATAGAGGAGTGTTCTAAGAGTGGGCGTCTTTGATATACGAGTGGGTAAATCTATAAAGGACCACCTTGAGCAGGTTGGCATGATGATGTTATTGGCTGAAAGTAAGTATTGGCTCAGTTGAAATCGTTATTGACATTGTGCTGATTAATGACGTGTTACATTTGCCCATAGATCACACTTGACAGCGTTCGTTTTATGTTCTTGCTTATTGTCCTCTAGGCTTTCTTGCTCTCCAGTTGTAACGCTTGTGCACCACATTGACTTGTTGTTTTGGAATGAGGTAGCATCGCAGAAGTGTACTTTCGGCTATGCGGAATTCTGTGTGTACGATTGTGGGCAGCAAATAAAATGTGACCCGCAGTGACGTTTTTCACGATGGAGGATCAAAACTGGATATTGTTCTGGAGAAGTGCCTGGGAATACTCTGAGAAGAGGTTCCAAGACTAACACACATCGCACATTTTAGCCACGATTATGGATGAGAAGCTATATTTACTGATACGCGTAACATACATATATAAAACGTTGATATTTTCGTTGCAGGAGCTGAATAGTCGCTACGACACCTTGAAACGCACTCACAATATGATGAGGGAGTATAGCCATGTAAGTCGAGTTATTATGCGCGGCTCCTGAGCTTGTGTGTCGTCCTATAAGCCTCATTGTGTGCAGGAAATGAACAACCGGATCGCTGAGGACCGAGAGCAGTGTCAACGTGATCACGAAGCAAGAATAGAGAAGGTAATGATTACAATGTCACTTTTTATGATTTTACCTGCAGTCATGTGACTTGTAGTCAGCCCTAAGCGAGGGTAAGCCCTAAGCGAGAGTGTCTGCCGACCGGGGCACCTTTTAGCGGAAATGCAGTCGTAACTTGCCTCGGCTGTGTAACCGACGTGCCGTGAACGTTTGCAAAAAACAGAATCTAATAGCCCTCTACCCGAGAAACGTCATCATGACATTGGTAGACTGACTGAAACCGAAATAATTTTCGGAAAGGGGGGAGGACTGGGTTCCACGAATGGGCACTTGTTGGCTGCTTCCTATTGAAAGAAAAGAGGGACTGAAGATGCCCCCCCCCCAAAAAAAAAAAGCAACGTGGCTTTCGGGGGTGACCTTGTTGGCCCACAGCTTCCAGCATAGTTGGACTCTACCAAATTGGTGGCGCTGTCGATAACAGTATGACATTTGTTTACAAAGGGAGATGTCTATCATTAAGATATTTAATTGCGATTCTAAATTCATTCGTCATTACCGTTGTCTCAGCATCACGTCTGACTATTTCCAAGTTTGGTTTTCTTGATTGGGACATTCACGGCATTCAAAGTAGCTTACTAGAAATTTGATGGCATCACAGCGCTTTGTGAATTTGAGGTTTGTCAGGTTGTCGTGATGTAGAGTTCGCTTCCGAGAGGATCTAGTTCATAACAAGCCTCGACAACAAGCTCTCACTTACCATAATAGTGCGAAGCATCGTAATTTACAGTGCGCACGGAATATCAGCACACAAATTCGCCGAAAGAGAAAAAAAGAATCGTCCAGGAACAAAAAGTAGATTGAGACAAGTGCATGATGTTCACCACGATTTCCGTTCTTTCTTTTTTTTTTTTTTTTTTGCGCTAATCAAGCTCTTTTTCTCTGTTAGATGATTCAGCAGGAGAGAGAGAGACTTGCGAAGGAGGTGAATGATATTGCCGAGATGCACAACTTAAATATGGAAAAGGTAAATTCCATACTTTGTTCTCTTTTGACAGTTCTCATAGCTCTGTTACAACACACATTATTCTCATTTTTTTGTGCGATAATAAACGGGACTGGTTACCGAAAAAATAATGTTTCCGACTCCGGTAATTAACAAAAAGCTCATTTTTTTTGTCGTTCTTTTGTCGTTTCCAACATATCTTCGATTAATGGTTCGAATATGTGTGGGCAAGATGTCGTGAGGTGAAGCAACCAGAGTCGAGCTGTGCACCACATCATACCGAAACATCGCAATTTCAAACGAAGTTCTGGATAAGGAGGAACGGATAGAGCGTTAAGAGAACAATGGTTTATGAAAAAATAAAATATAAAATGCGCGCACGTGAGAGAGAGAGAGAGAGATTATGCGTTTAATGGCACAACGGCAACAAAGGCCATAGAGCGCCAAAACTATGGTGAGTGTGTGGGAGATGGTTATGGGAGAGATGATGTGAGAGAGAGTGTGTGTGGTAGCTAAAAGCTATCTACAGGTATGGAGCGATGAGATGGTCCAGGATAAGAGAGAGAGAGAGAGAGAGGAGGATGACAAGTGAGTATGGCACTTGCGAGCTATCTACAAGTGTGAGCGATGAGGTGATCCAGGATTACATATATACATGAGGAGTTCGGTGATAATGGATAAAAGCGGATCAATGCTGAACGTCTACATCTGACTAAGTCACCCACACATAGTCAAAAATTGGATGACATTATCAAACGGCACAACAGGAGTGTCAGCCAGTAGAAGGGCTGGGTGGAATGGGACATGGTATCTGTAGAATGCGGTGAAATACTGTTGGGGTTGGTGTTCGAAATGAGGGCAGGATGTCAGTACACTCTTAAAAAAGGGTGTACTTTAACTGCTTTTTTGCCACATATATAACACCCTTTGGAGAGTACAATTACGCTCAAAAGGGTGTCCCCTCACTCCCTCAAGGGAGTAGCATAACACCTTTCTCCCTACTCCCTTTCTACTGGAGAGTAATATTACTCCCCTGCAGGGAGAAGGGGTTATGGAAAGAATGTGGGAAGAAAGCAGGACAAATGAAACAATTTTCTGGCGGTGCTGCCATCCCTCACCGGAAGCGGATGTAAACTGTACTTCATGAGTCCGCCTTAAATAGTAGTTCTTCATACGCACACTAGAACACTGGAATTCATTACCCAATACTGTCCTGAAAATGAGGAAACTTCATAAACGGTCTGGACAACCCCGTGTTGCAGCCTTTGCTTATGGTTCCTGAGTGCACCCTGGCAACAATGAGCGCGGTGTCTGGTAGAGTTTTCTACAACCGACCATAGACGAGTGATGAGACAGGACATCCCAAGAAACACTTAGTTGCAATTCAACATCCGCCCTTTCCAGCCGTTCTTCTTGCTTCTTGGCAATGCACCAGGGCGGAGCAGTATACTATTTTTATTGCTATTAATGTATTGTATATCAGTATCATTTGGAATGCCACTGTATTACTAATACAATAACAGGCTGCGAGGGAGGAGTCCTGATAGCACTGTTCTAAGCCGCTAGCACCCATTTGGATCAAGAATACCGTCGCATTGCTATACGCTACTTGCGCGAGAGCGCACAGCAGATAAACGACGGCAAAGGAGAAGCATGCCACAAGAGCAGTCGAAGTGGCCACAGCTTGAGTCCAAAGGAAGCGGACATGCTCACAGACGGAATATCTCGAACGCAGCGTCAAACCGGACGGCGCTGGCTTCCCTTCGGCCACGCGCTCGCGTTATACTGTTAAGCGTACCCAGCCCTATACAGATTTAGTTATGTCGTTTATATACACAAGGAACAATACTGGGCGTGCACAGTTATCTGATGAATTGATTCTACGTTAGCTCTAGTTGAACAGGCCCGGTTTCACAAACGGGGATTAACGTTGAACCGATATCAAGGGTTGCTAAAACTTCAAATTGACACTCAGTTCTTTCTTAGTTATAGTTTATCGTGGTGAATCTTTTGATTGGCAGTAACTGCCGTTGGCGAAGCACAGCTTAGGGTTAAATTCCAGTTGAGGGACCGCTGATCTTGGTTCAAATGTTTATCGGTGTTGGTGATCCCAGGCCCCAAGTGTCAAAAAAGAAAACAAACTGTTGCCTAGATAATAAATGCGTCTATATCCATGAACTGACCGTTGCATTCTACGTTAGCTGATTGAAGAAGAGAGGCGAAGCCATCAGGCAGAGAAGGATGAAATGTGCAGAAAATTGCAACTACATCAAAGTCAGGTAAGCACATAGAGTCAGTACAAAACAACACCCTACGTGCAAACGTCCCAGTCTGACCCTTGCCAGGAAACAGCAAGGCCAACGAATTTGGTCGCGCTGTGTATGTTATCTTATCTTTTTTTTTTTTTGTAGATCGCCTGGTCCTATTTCATGCCTCGAAATCATACATGGCTGTTGTTCGCAAGTGTGCGCACAAGCACAATGCGGTTGTATCGCTCAGGGTAGGCAGGTGCAGCTTGAAGCAGAGTTAACTGGAATGCACCTCCTGCCTGCGGAGCGGGAAGAGCGCCACCTCAGCGGCGCTTAGGAGAAGTAAACGAAAATAGTGCTAGGACTGTCCCACATGAGCCTCGGGGGTGTCCACCTAGCCACGAGCTGTTGACTGGAGATTGCCTTCGGCTATTGTTATCATCGCGACATCTGGTTTGGCTTGCGGCGATTACGCAGAGGCGTGCTTCCTCTGCGTGTATCACTGAGATAACGGCATCGTATCTGCGCAATATAGACCAGTACACACCCTTACGTACTTGCGCAAAACCCAAACAAGCGTCTTGATGACAACCATAGCTGAGGGTATTGCCGATGCAGCAGCGCGTGGCAAGGAGGACTCCTCCGCAACACAAGTGGGACACTGGGAACACTCTTTTCCTTTGTTTCTCCTAAGACGCTAGAGTGTCTCTCTTCCCGCTCCGAGGCGTGTTCAAAATCACTCTTCTTCGAGCTGTACAGTAGCTGAAGGAAACAGCGACACAGGAGCACGCACCGGTTTCTGTTATTAGGATTGCAAGCCTCGGACATCCACTCTGCAACATTGCGTTTTAAATCACCGAAATATATAATATTATATTTTAATATAATATAATATAATATAAGAAATAATTTATATTATTTATAATAATAATATTAATAACATATTATAACGTAACGTAATAATATCGATGAACGTAACTAACCTTGAAAACAAAAGCAAAATAAAGCCAATAGAGGGGCGAATAGAGCAAATCATATACAGAAAGCTGGTATGATGTTGACGCTGGCTGTAAAAAACAGTGTCGCGTCGAAATGGACCATATGCTTCATACGTGGTGCAACCTAGTTCCCAAAGGAGAAATGATCCATTAATTTATGAAAATTTCGCCCACTCCACGAGAAGCACCTTCTATAAATACACCTGTATACAACTACAAACTACAATAATAATGCACAAGAATGATGAGATGATTAGCATTTTTATGGCGCAGCAGGGACAAGGTCGTAATGCGTCAAAACACTGTTAAGAATCTCATCAGTTATAAATGGAGTGATAAGGTTGTAAGCAGTGCGTGATACAAATTAACCCGTGTATTATACTTCCAAGAAGTCGGTTTGCCTGAAATTACGAGGCGCGCTTAAAAAAGCGGTGTTTCTAACGAACATTGTAGACGCTGCTAGAGAGTAAAATTGTTTCATCACCCGGAATTTGCGCTTGGTGGAGCTGTAGGTGATTCCTCCGGGAAGTGACGATGGCGAAGCGGTTGATACAACGGGCAGGAGATAAGGATTTACAGTACAGAAAGGAGTTCCCACAAGTGCGCGCACTCGGGTAGCTCGTCTCTGCGAAGAAAAATAGCAATATATAATAATTAACAAAATTAAGAAGAACAGCAACAATAACAATAATCAGTGAATTGCTTCTCCCTTCTGAAACTGTTATACCGCTTCTTGACGCAGTGCAAAGATTCTTCCCTACTCCTGCTTTGTATGAACTGTAATGGCATTTGTTGTTCTTCCAACCTCAGGTACCGCCGTGCGTCATACTTTGAGAACCAGAGGCTGCGAGACCCTGCTCTATACGGACCAGTCAAGGCTACGCCGGGACTTTGGTTAAAGGTTACACGCTGTTGCTAGCAAGGATGACAGTATTCGCCGAGTATGGGAACTGCAGTTCAACTCAATTGGACTCACTATTGACATGCCTGTATTGGTCTTTTGCATTGCCATGACGCTTTTTTACGGCAAATTCCGAGCCGAATTGAATAAGTTTAATCGCAACACCTGCCGTGTATCTTAGCATTGTTTAATCATGGACAACAGTCGCAGTAAACTTTGACAGTAATTTACAATTAGCACACGTACGGACTGGTTGTTCGTTGCTAACGGAGTTGTAACTAGTAACTGTCTAGTAACAGACTTTTTACTTGCGGAAATAAAGCTCGCGAACCTACCTTCTATGTTCGACAAACTACTGAATAATGGTTTGCTTTCTTGGGATGCATCTGCTTACGTTACTAAATCGTATGTGTTATAAGTTAGTAGTGACCTACAAGATATCTTATTAGTGACTAGATGTTGTACAACTACTTTTATGTATTTCGTTAAGGTTTAATAGATTGTGAATGTGAAGGATCAGCCGAAATTGTAAACTGGAATTCCCATGACAGAACTGATGTTCTGAGGCTGGAAGGGACAAATACAATACATACAAAGCCTCAATTTCCCTAAGAAATTAACGATGAAGGATGAAAGTGACTGAAAAGGTTAGCCATCTGTAGGACTCGAACCCACGTCTCTGGATTGCCGGTCCAGGGCTCTACCAATTGAGCTAAGCTAACACGCCTTCTCAGCGACTTCCAGGGTGCGTCATCTGAAGGGACAAACCAGCCACTCTCTCTCTCACTTGTCCTCCTTTCACTCTTACATTTTTATCACTCACACACACATTCATACGGCGGGATCGACGCAGGCGGCAACTGATGAACATGACAGAACTGACATTCTGAGGTTGGAACTAGAGCTGGAAACACATAGAAGGGACAAATACATACAAAGCCTCAATTTGCCTAATAAATTAACGATGAAGGATGAAAGTCACTGAAAAGGTTAGGCATCTGTAGGACTCGAACCCACGTCTTCTGGATTGCCGGTCCAGGGCCCTACCAATTGAGCTAAGCTAACACGCCTTCTCAGCGACTTCTATTCCTACAGCTGGCTGACCTTTTCAGTGACTTTCATCCTTCATCGTGGAATTCTTAGTTGAAAAAAAAAGGAATTGGTCTAATTCGACATTTTCCAATTCAAGTCAATTGGGATTCCAGGTGTGTTTTCGTCACCCGTTGGACTGAAACCATTTGGAACTAATTGGTCGCCCATTACAAATATCTGGCAAGCAGGGGCTTACCAATTAGTCCCATACTAGCTACCAATCCAAATGATTATGTCACATGGTCCAGGTGAGCTCAATAAGGCTTCCAATTTTAAACAAGTTGCCCAGCCGGGTCTGCCACGAATGGCTACATCTATGGTTCGATCAGAGAATATGACACAGAAACATATTGCCTGCGTCGACCACGGAAAACTCAACGAGGTCACGAAGAAGGACGTTTACCCGTTACCACGCATCCACGACATACTCGATCGTCTCCAAAATGCGAAGTTCTTCCCGTCGGTGGACCTCAAGACGGGGTACTGGCAAGTGGAAGTCGACGAACGCCATCGTAAGAACACGGAGTTCGTTACTCCGGATGGGCTTTACGAATTCAAGGTTCCGCCGTTCGACCTCTGCACAGCTCCAGCTACGTTTCAGCGGGTCATGGACACCGTACTGGCAGGGTTAAAATGACAAACCTGCCTTGTGTACCTCGACGACGTCGTCGTCCTCGCAAGAACATTCGAGGAACCTGAAAAAATGTCGGTTCGCCTACCAAGTACTCATGTTTCTCGGCCATCTCGTAAGCGGCAACGGCATACGCAAGGATCCCGAAAAGACAGCGGCTATCGGCAATTACCACGTTCCTTCTAAAGTTAAAGTCGTACGAAGCTTCCTTGGTCTCTGCGCCTACAATCGCCCGCTTCATCTCAAGTTTCTCGAAAACCGCGTCACCGCTCAACGCACTGAAGAAGGATGGAGCTTCTTATGAGTGGCGCGAAGCGCAACAACGGGCCTTCGACGAATGAAAGACACGCCTCCAAACCGCACCTGTGCTGGCACACTTCGACCCCAACGCCGAAACCGAAATACATTCGGACACAAGCAATGAAGATCTCGGGGCAGTGCTGGTTCAACTACAAGTTGACCTCGAACGTGTCATCGCTTACGGAAGTAGAACGCTATCCAGGGCCGAGAAAAACTACTCGACAACAGAGAAGGAGTGCCTTGCACTTATATGGGCAAACAAAAAGCTGCGTCTCTGCTTATACGGACGCCCGTTCAAAGTAGTGACTTTGCTCACTGTAGTGACAAAGTAGTGACATCATGCTCTATGCTCTATGCATCATGCTCCAGGAGAGACCCGTCGGGTCGATTAGCACTCGGGCTGGCAACGTCGCTGCCGTCTTCAGACGATCGCTCCCCCAGCTTCTCCATCGCACCTGATGAACGACGGACTCCGTCCGAAAGCTTGTTTTTCAGTAAAATAAATGTTTCAATCTCTTTAAACACTTTTATTCACTTGCGAGTGCTAGACTTCTGCCATTTTTGCCTGTCAGTAGTGGTGTCCTCTACAAGCACAATCACGAACCACAAGGCGCTACATGGCTTCTAGTTGTACCTTCGGTGATGCGCCCGGAAATTCCCGTATCCTGTCACGACGAGCCGTCTTCCGGTCACCTGGTGTACCGCAGTGCAATGGCCCGCATAAGGAAAAAATATACTGACCAAAGCTAGCCAAAGCTGTCCATCATTACGTGAGAACGTGTAGGGAATGTCAACGCCGAAAAACGCCACCAGTGCGTCCGTCTGAATACCTTCAGCCGAATCCGCCGCCGTCGGCACCGTTTGAGCAGGTGGGGATTCACCTACTCGGACCCTTCTCGAGATCGTGTTCAGGAAATCGTTGGATAACCGTGGCGACGGACTACTTAAAACGCTACGCCGAGACAAAAGCCCTCCCTCAAGGGATTGCCGCTGAAGTGGCGAAGTTCGTTGAATGCATTGTACTCCGGCACAGAGCTCCCACGACCATTATTACCGACAGAGGAACAGCATTCACAAGAAGACTTACTCAAGAAATTATCCGCCTCAGCCATACCGTCCACCGCAGAATTACGGCGTACCATCCACGAACAAACGGCCTCACCGAGCGGCTGAACAAAACTCTTGCCGACATGATTTCGATGTACTTCGACGTAGAGCACAACACGTGAGACGGAATACTGCCGTACGTCACGTTCGCTTACAACACGGAAGTCCAAGAAACAACCGGGTTCACGCCGTTTCACCTTGTGCACGGGCGTGATGCAGCAACGATGCTCGACGCGATGCTGCCTCACGAACCCAGTGAAGAAGAAAGCGATGCCCTGGACTTCACCCAACAAGCCGAGGAAGCTCGCCAGGCTACGGATCGCACAGCAACACCTCGAGGATACGAGAAGGTACAATTTACGTCGACGAAACAGTTTAGCCCAGGAGATCTGGTATGGGTGTGAACTCCGATCCGATGACGAGGGTTAAGCGAGAAACTTCAAAAACGCTATTTCGGCCCATACAAAATACTCCGAAGCATAGGAGAGGTGGAATACGAAGTAGTGTGTCAAGACAGCACAGCTTCTCGGCGACCCATGAAATAGTTCAAGTTGTTCGCCGAAAGCCGTATTACTCCAGGTAGATTGGACGATCCCCGAACCAGAAGAAAATTGGCTACCTCGAGAGCCCGGAACGCCCGCCGAATCTGCTATAGCGCAAGTTCAAGCACCGGGACAATGCCACGTCTACGGAGGGGGCAATGCCACGTATCATCTTTGAAGCGACCACACGGAACAGCGGCAGCGGGCGGGGAGGCGTCAAGCGACGGGCTGAGATCCACGGCAGGCCGCGCTGATTACCCAGCGATGTTTCCAGAAGCATCGTTTCCTTCGCTCGCATTAACCTCATGGCCGGATCGACCACCTTGGAGAAGCTTCTCTACTTCCTCTTCTTCACCGATGGCGCTTTCTACAATGTTCGCCGGTGTGTATAAGAGCTTGTGGCCTCCCAGCTGGAGCATTCTTTACCTTAGTTCTCTGCGCTCTTGTGTTAGCCACCTAAGCAGTTAGAATAAAGCGTTCGCCTATTATTCGCCGTCTCGCTCGTCTGTTTTCATCGCGTGACAATATGTAGGAGGTAACAACTTCTTGTTTGTTGTACGTTTGGACTTCCTTGTTGTCTAGAATTGCCCTGAACAAAGTGCCTTATAGCTGTCATATTATGAATATTTATGAGCTATCTGGTGCAAGCCGATGACACATCATAAAAAAAGGGGGGGGGGTCAGATAAAGGTACACATCTCTCGAGTTACCAATACGTTCAACCACCTCAGGTCAGATATGGGAGTTCGTGAAATTCGCAACTGTCCTACACGGGCCGCTTGTCCTTTCTCGTAACTCAGCTGGTGCATGGATGCGAAAAGAAAATTCTACGCAGTACACGGCAGCCCACGACACGGATACAATAATGTTCACGTTCTTACACTGTTTGAAAAACCAGACGAAACACGTCATTCACGGAGCTGCACAAACGACACGATCGACGCCAACGGAAACTCGTTCAAACAGCTTCTGGGTGATGCCGATGCGCTGCGTCAGACGTGACGATATGAGCATCAAAGTTTCGGTTTAAAACTGAAGTGAAGACAGCGAAAGCTTTGCCCGTGCGATGTAGAACCACGAGCTTTCTTTGCAATTATCATTTTATATTCCATCCAGCTGCGGCTATGAAAGCTATTTACACATTTTTTGCAATTTGTACCGAAAAATCTCGGCGTTCGGAAGAAAACTAATCCTTAAAATATAAAATACTGACGACATTAATTAAATTACTGTTGCTTATTGATAGCTTGAATAGTTTAGGCACACATGCACTGACCAATTGTATCGAAAATACTGAGTCATACATCACTTACTTTACAAGTTTACATGGGAATCTGTTGCCAATGGGCCAACAGTTGCTAATTGCCTGCGAATCGGGGTGACCAGTTGGAGACCGTGAGACCAAATGGAATTGGAGTTCCCCTACACAATGTCCAACTGAATGTCCAGTTGGAGTGCATGAAGCCCAATGAACCTTCCAAATGGTGCCTAATTACCAAATGAATAGTCCAGTTGGAACTGAAGGATCCAACAGGTTTTGAGTTGGGACCTGTTGCTTCCCATTCATACCAATTAGAAATTCTAATTGGACAAATTCCTTTTTTTTCGACTGGGAGAATCCTTGTGACATTTTTTCTGTTGTTTTTGGGATGCGTCTACCGTTTCCTTTTGGATTTGGTAACCGTCGAGTGGCAACGGGCACCGTTGCTACTACTGCTAAACGAACTAAATACCCTTGTCCCACGGACTCTCATATATATATTACTTCCCAGGTGTCTGCAAACACCTTCCCCGGTGAGTATTTTGTCGTATGATGTTATGCCAGCAACTGTACCTGCTCTGTAAGGGGAAATTGTACCTTAAAAGGGTTGAGACCCTCGGTCGCAGGTCATCGCAGATAACAGTAAGCTGCATGAAACTTGCGAGTCTTTATTTCAAGTTTTACAGCGAGCGGGGAGGGTAGCACAAGCGTGAAAAATTAGTGCGGTGAATAATTAAATTCACCGGGCTGGTACAGCATAGCACGTGATGCCGCCAGGGACGCGGAGAGGTCACGTGCTTGCGCCAGCCTGTATGTGTGTCAGTCGTGTCTGTGCCTTGCTCGTGTGTGCGATCGAGATGTCTCGATCCTTGCTCGGATGTCTATATTTGGCCAAGTACGACTCGTAGAAGAATACCTCTGTTTCCAGAGAACCCTGCAGTGCAATGAACCGCATCCAGTGTCTGAAACCCCTTTGGTGCTTTTACAGATGTCAATAGCCAGTCCCGTAATGAAGACCTCGGGAGGATAACTTTCTATACCACATCAAGTAGCACGTGCGGATGCCAACATATGCTACCTGGTAGTTGTACAGGGTGTTCAAAATTAAGCTTTCACGATCGTTACGCAAACACAGCGATGACAGGAAACTGGATGATAACTTTACGCTACTTGTGTAAGAAAAAATAGCACCAGTTTTGTTTTGTTCGCAGTTTATAAAGTGCTAGTGAAAGCTTAATTTTGAACACCCTGTAAAGTATAGGGAGAAATCGTGACGCACACGCAATCGAAATTTTGGAGGCCGAAGAAATCAGTAGATCGGGCCCTACGTGTGTGAGTACGTTTTGAATGGCGTTGACGGGCTAGCAATTAGTTTTTTTTTTGTTTTGTGTTAGCGCCGCGAAGCAACTGTGGCTATGAGCGGCGTACGAACGTGGACATATGGAGTGAGGATAGCAGGAAGGAGTGGGGACAAGGGCTAGTATGCCCCTCTGCCTGGGTGCATATTCCTGGGCCGACATTCGGGGCCAGCTGTGCCGACATTCGTCTCAAAAGTCTTCGGAAAACCCAAGGAAAACCTCAGACAGCACAGCCGGTGGCAGGATTCGAAACCGTGTCACCTCCCATGCTCGGCGTGGAAGACGATCATCCTTACCACTATGCCACAGGAGCTGGTGAAATAGTTTTCCTCCGTGAACGTCGTGACTAGGAACTTCTAGCTTTTACGAGTTTCCTAATAAATGTTCAGTTGGCAGTTAGCGTCCGTCCGTGTCTGTTGTGTATCCTTATCTGTTTGCTCTCCTCAGTCATGAATTTGTACAAACTCGGCCAGTCTTCTACGTTGCTACACATGAACTTCACCCTCCAGAAGTGCCGTGCGACGTACGCCCAGCGAAAAAAACAAAAACAAAAGAAGACAAAATAGTAGACGGTTACATTGTGAGTCGCATTGGGGTAGTCGAAGCCTGGCACAGATGCATGCCGGTGTACACCAACTCACTTAAGCAGGTGACAAAAGGTGTGCGAGGTAGCAGTGCAGGGAATGACACTGCTTTATGTGGATGGAGCACTCGAGTAAACCACAGCAATGTATCAGCCCCCCGCACCCCCTAGGTTGCAACCACTGCACTCACCGCAAAATCGGGTTCGCATTGCTACTCGAGCTCGCTTACAGTTTCAGAGCGTTGCACCAAACGCGCTCAATACTAGCAACGCCCTCAGACTCGAGTCAAAACTCCACACAGCACAGCAAACGTTATCGGAGGCGGCTCAGGACATGGAGCTGTGAACGACGAAATATGAAAGTCACTGAAAAGGTTAATCAGCTATAGGACTCGAACCCACATCTTCTGGATTACCGGTCCAGGGCTCTACTCCTTCTCTCTTGTGGAGCTGTTCTCATGCCGTGAGCGTTCCTGTCGGTCATTTGTTGAAATATGTCGTGTAGAGTCGACGACGAATGGTTTGCAGTAATAACTACGAGGAAGAATAGTGTCGATGGTTCATCTGCGGTTACAGTTGCATCTGACAAGAAGGATGGACGTACAGTCGTATTTTCAAGGTCTCGTAACGGCTTTGTGTAAGCGGCCGTGTTGGCCGCTGTGAAGTGCCACTGTGTGTGCGCCCAGAATTTGGCAATACAGAATGAGTTTTGCTGGCTTAAGCACAGAAAAATAATGCCGGGGAATAAGGTACGATTACAAATGATGCGAAGGCACAACTGAGGAGCATCCAGCTATTCGACATCTGCGTCATTCTTCGTTCGCTTCGTACGTGTTCGCTCAATTCGAAGATAGCCACCGTCGAAGCAGCCTTAATTTGTAATTTTTTTTATTATCACCCATGACTTTGCATTACATACGCTTTCGAAAGTTATGTGTTTTGCGACGCCACTCCCCTTGCCTGTGAAATAGCTCGGCTGCACAAGGTTCGGTATATGATTGCACTGGGATGAACTAATGGTGTTATGAAAATACTTCTCAAATGAGGCGGATGTGGTGATACTTATTGAAACGAATACATGTGAAGAGGAAGTCACTATATATACTATTGAAAATTTGAACATATTTGATATAGTAGGAAAGCTAGAAGAGGTGGAGAAATTTTCGTACTGGTAAATAACAAAAAGGGAATATTACGGTAAAGCGTGCTGCCTTTTCGTGCGCTGAAGCTGTATTAATGGATCTAAAACAAGACCGAAGACCAAAGATCTGTAACGGTGCTAGCAATATACAGACCTCCAGAGTCCTCCACTCACGACTTCATTTTTTAGCTTTCTCAACGGCTTCAACATAAGAAACAACGTATGTTTATGTTATGTACATCTAATCTATGTGTATCTGTTATGTATAACAAAATCGTATATACGTTGAGGAATATATCTACGATTTTGTTATACATAACAGCAGGATCCCTTAAACGCTGTATTTCAGTCCAGCTGGTGTTCCTTATCAATCTGTCCACTTTTCCATTATGCAATGTTTATTTTTTCTTCATCCTTTTTCCGACACGATACGTTGTCCGTCATAACAGGAGCAACAAAATAATGATAGGCAACTTTTTGCCTAATAACACTTCCAGTGCAATGTTCATTACTATGGCATACGTTAATATGATCAATACATATTTCAATAACATTCCCACTATATACACTTCTTCTCTAGTAACATCATTGATTACGGGATACATTTCAGTCTGCTACACTGCATTCAAATATTCGTTTGCGGTAGTGTTTTTTTTTTTTTTTTTCTAATATCAATATTGATGTCACCAACAATAAACGCAGTACGTTGTTTCTTATGTTCAAGGCGCTGAGAAAATGATGTCGTGAGTGGTGGACTCTGGAGGTGTGTATATTGCAAGCACCGCTACCGATCTTTGGTCTTGTTTTAGATCCATTAATGCAGCCTCAGCGCACGAAAACGCAACATGCTTTACCGTAATATTCCGTTCTTGACAATGAAAAAATGGCTAGGAAGCAAGCGAGCTGGTGAAGATGATGCATAATGTAAAACCCCGAGACTAGGGAACACGAAAGGAGACTTTTGAGACTTCATGTTTGTGTCTGTCCTTTCGTGTTCCCTAGTCTCGGGGTTTTACATTATGCATTCCGTTCTTGTTATTTATCAGTACGAAAATTCTTCCACCTCTTCTAGCTATTCTATTATACCAAATAGGTTCTGCATGCCAACACATATCTCTCGTCAAGACGCCGCATTAGTTCATCGAATACGCCTCGATGTGGCCTTCACAGCACAGTGGCGCTACCGCTTGAGACAAGTTAACTCTCCCCACCGCAGTCACTGCAGTGCTGTTGAAGATCTCGAGCACATTCTTCTCCATTGCCCGCACTACCACCCTTCCTGCTCCGTACTCTCCGCCTCCCTCAACGAGCTAGACTCCCGTTCCCTCTCCCTCACAAAATTGCTTGGCCCTAGGCCGCATCCAGCTTACCAACGCTCTGTCCTCAAGGCTGTCTTCGCCTTTTTGGCCGCCACAGGACTTTGATCCTCATTGTAACGGGACCTATTCCTTCATTCCCTGCTTCACCTCCAGCAATGGGGTAGGGTATCACCCTCGGCGATGAAACTTCCCACCCATTATCCTGAAATAAGGTTGTTGTCGTTGTTGTTATATGAGCTTGCCGAGGAGAAAGTTTTAGTTAAAAAGCGGAAGCTGCAGAATGTATGCGTAAATAAAGAAATAGAACAGTAGATCAAATAACGACAAAAGGCATGGTCTGAGCACAACAATTAGCCTTGAGATCCACTCAAAAAACAGGGTTACAGGGTTTTAAAGAATAAAGTTAATTCCCAGATCAGGCTCGCGAAAACAAATTATTTCTGGAACAAAAATTTGCGGAATCCAAGGACCCAGCATGACAATGGAATTTGGTCAATCAATTGATGGGTCGTAACACTAGGCTAAGCGTGGATGAAAGTATTCGGAAAAACGTTGGCCAAACTGAGAACATAACTAACTTGGCCAATGATTTTAACCTGAAATATTTGAAATCGATTGATGAGAAAATATAAAATCAGATCATGTACAGGTGTGAACAGAACGTCGATTAGTAATTCAATACATTTTCCTGCAATAACTCGGGAAGATATTTTGCACATAGTGAAATGCAGGAAACATAATAAAGCTGTTGGTTATTATAAAATCCCCTTTGGTAAAACAGAATACGGTAAATGTGCTAGAAAAAAAAGTGGTTGTTGAACACGTAAAACGCACCTAGCCTTATTATTTATGTTCGCTGCAATAAGTTTAGGTCTTCAGCTGTTGTGTATTATGTTAGGAGTTAGCTTGTGTGTTAGTCGTAGTAGATAGTAGTGGTATGGTAGTTGTAGTAGTGTGGGTGTGGTAGTGGTGTGTCTGTTAGTAGTACTGTATTTGTGTTACCTCATCCAGTTTGTATGTTTCCTTGTTGTTCCTATGATCTTTATTCCTAGAATCTGGCAAAGAATAGTAAGTATGGTGCTGTTGTCTGCAACCTGCAAACATGTCAATTGGCTTAAGCAAGCGTTACTATATTGTAAACTTGTGTTGGAACAAAATAAAATATTTTAATCCAGACTGACACCCCCACAGTATCCGATTAGAGTGCAGAAACCCGAATTTTTAATGAAAAGCATGGGTAATACCTATTGACATGGGAATAGTCCCACAATATTGTGATCCAGATATAAAGTCCCATCGTATCCAATTACAGTGCAGAAAGAGGCATTTTTAATGAAAGGCATGGGTAATAACCGCTGACATGGGAACAGTCCCAAACGGCCCAAAAAAGTCACGTAACCCGCGAATAGTCACGCGGAGTCAATTATGTGACAAATTAATTAAATCACGTGAAGTATGAATTAAGAATACCAGAAGGAGGATTAATTCTAATGGCAAAAGGTGTAATGTCATAATACGTATACGGATGAAAATGTACAAGATAATTTATAACGGCAGAAAAAGCTTTAGTCGTTAGGTTATGTTAGGTTAGGTTAAGGTTGGGTTAGGTTAGCTTAGATCATGATTGGTTAGGCTAGGTTGAGGCAGCTAGGTTAGGTTCAGTCACTTTGTTCCTTTTGGTGTTTGTTGACCAGGTAATCTATAACCACAATGTCCTTCTAGTCCTTAGGTTATGCAAAGTCATGTAAGGTTGGGTATTCTTAGGTTGAGTTATGCTATGTTACTACACTCTTAAAAATCAGCCTCACCACATAGCACGCTCCTAGCCAACCATCATCGCGAATAACAACGTTCTCGACCCTGATTTGTTGAAAACGGGAGGCGGAGCCTACTCTGTGCCATGCATAATGTACACAAAATAGGCTGCGCCTCCCGTTTTCAACAAATCTAGGGCGAGAACCTTGTCATTCCGGATGATGGTTGACTAGGAGCGTGCTATGTGGTGAAGTTCATTTCTAAGAGTGTACCTTCGGTGATGTTATGCTATGCTGTGTTTGGTTAGATTGGGTTACCTTGGGCTGTGTACCTCTGTTTCTCTTGGTATATGTTTAGCAAGGAAGTCTATAGCCAACATGTTCTTCTAGACCTTAGGTTACGGTAGGTTTTGATATGGTAGGGTTAAGTTAGGTTAGGTTAGATTAGATTAGATTAGGTTAGGTTGGGTTGCTTGCGTTGGGTTATTTTAGGTTAGGTTAGGTAGAGTCCCTTTCTTTCTTTTGTTGTTTGTTGATCAGGTAACTCATAACTGCAATGCTCTTCTAGTTCATAGGTTATTCTAGGTTATGCTAGGTTGGGTTACGCTATGTTATTACCTTCGGTTATGTTACGCTATGTTGTGTTAGGTTAGGTGGGGTTACCTTAGCTTGTGTACATTTCTTTCTCTTGGTGTTTGTTTAGCAAGGAAGTCTATAAAACAGCATGTTCTTATAGTCCTTAGGTTATGGTAGATTTGGTTGGGTTAGGGTAGGTTAGATTGTGCGCCTATGTTTTGTTGTCCCTTTATCAAAGAAGTTAATGACGTTCCTTGAGAGGTCATGGCCTGGGCTGTTTCCTTTGGTACTTGTCTAGCAAGGCAGTCTAACACCAGCATGTTCTGCAGGTTTTCCCATTGTATTTAATCCCTGTACTGCGGAATGTAATCTGTATAACATTGTGGAACTATTCATCATGCCGCCAGTGTTAATCCTTGTTTGGCTGGATTCAATCCTTATGCCTCCACGTTTAATCCTGATTTATCCTAATCCTAATTTAATACGTCTTGTCTATAATTCAATCCGCGTGCTACCGATTTTCATCCTTATGCCGCGGAATTTCATCAAAAATGATCGGATAGTATTTTCATTACTCTGATCACTACCCTGCTAGAGTGTGATTTAGAGTGTGACCTGTATGATTTACGACCTGCTTTGAATATTTTCTTATCTACAGCTATACATTGACTTTTTATGACTACCACTGCTTGCTGCACTACTATGTGATAGTGTGGGACTACCTGCATGATTCATGACCCCATATGACTATTTCCTTGTTTACTGCTATACATAGACTTTTTGTAGCAATCACTGCTTACTGCACTACTAAGTGATAGTATGGGACTACCTCCATGATTTATGCCCTGATATGACTATTTCTATGTTTACAAGTAGAAATGGACTTCTCCATGACTATACGTACTATATGCACCACTATGGAATGGTATGGGGCTACTGGCATGATTTATTTCCTCATATGACTATTTCCTTGTTTATAGCTATGCACTGAATTTTTGTGGCTTTCACTTTTCAGTGCACTACTGCGGGATAGTATGGGACTACCTGCATGATTGATGGCCTGATACGAATATTTCTGTGCTTATAGGTATAAATTGGCTTTTCTATGACTATGCCTACAATACGAACTACTATGGGACGGTATGGGACTACTGGCACGATTTATGGCCAGTTATGACTATTTCCTTGTTCAGAGCTATAAATTGACTTTTTCAGACTATTACTGCTCTATGCACTGGTATGTCATAGTGTGGGACTACCTCATTTATGACCCCATATGATTACTTCCGTGTTTACTGCGATACATTGACTTTTTGTGACTATATGCCTGGCATATGCACTACTATGCACTAGTGTTGGACTACGTGTATGATTTATGACCAGGTATGACTATTCCCATGTTTATGGACAGAAATTGATTTTTTGTGACTATCTCTGCTCGATGCACTATGGGACGGTATGGGACCACTGCATTATGAGCACTATTTGAACTACGTTGGGATAATTTAGGATACCTGAATGATTTATGAGCTGTTGTCACTATTTCCTGGCTTGTAGATACAAATTGATTTTTATGAATACGACTATTCTTTGCACAACAAAGGGATATTATCCGGCTACCCGCATCATCTATGACCTGCTGTTATAATTCCCTGGTTTATGCTACAAATAGTCTTTTTGTGACTACGACTATACCGTACACTACAGAGGGACTGGAATTCTAAGATGATGAATGGGCAGTTTCATCGCCGGAGGCAATACTCTACTCCATTCTGGTGGTGATGTGGGCTTCAAATAATCAGTCCCGTCGCAATAACGATCCTCGTCCGATTGCGTCCAGAAAGGTCAAAAGAGCTTGGTGTGCAGAGAGTTGGAGAGCTGGATGCGGCCAGGTATAGTATGGGACTACGCGCACGATTTATTACATGTTATGACTTTTTACATTTGTAGCTTCGAATTAACTGCTTATAAATACGTCTTGTACTTCTTACACTCCAGTTGGATAATATAAGACTGCCTGATTTGTGACGTGTTATGAGATTTCTGGTTATGGACAATGGACAAACAAGGGAACTTTTTATAATTATGGCTATCTCTTTACATCACGATTGGATAGTACAGGGCTACGTTCAAGATAACGCTTGCTATATGAGAGTTCAAGATCGGGGCCCACACCATTTTAAGAGAAGAACGGAGAAGCGCAGAGATTCGCAAATTTTGTTGCGCTATACGCAGGGATTAGGCCACCAATCTAGACAAATATTTGTTTCTGCATTTCGCAAAATTAAATATGATGGCATGTCTGCATTCGTTCAGAGAAGAATCAGTTATAATAAACTTTAACGATAAGCAAGAAACGCGAACAGAAATATAAGCAAAACATTTTTGTTTCCATCTTGAGAAATCGAAACGAAAATGACATTCAAGGGTTGCAACAATTTCACAAACAAAATTCACCGAACATAATTCATTCTTAAAAACATTTCTTCTGTTTACACGTTGTTGCTACAGGGCCCGATCCGTAATGGCGTGAACACGCGGAACGATCTTAAACAAACAGAAACCGAAACCAGCGTTCATGATATCTGGGGGAGGATAATAGAAACAAAAATTCAACTTCTTGAGGTATGGGAAACTGATTCGAAAACGTTATTTGATGTAGCCAACCCTGGTTAGAAGTGAAGATATGCTAGGCTAAGCTAGGTTAGGTTAGGTTAAGTTATGTTTTCTTTGGTTATGATAGGTTATGTTAGGGTAGGGCGGGGCTGAGTTGCATTGGGTTGGGTTTTGTCAGATTAATTTAGGTTAGGTTAAGTCAGCTTATGGTACGCTAGGTTAGGGTAGGGCAGGGCTAGATTGGCTTGGGTTGCATTGAGATAGGCAGCGTTGGGCTGGGTTGGGTTACGTTAGTTAGGTTAGGTTAAACAGCACGGCGAAGCTTTCGGTTAAGCTTTAGGTTAGGTTAGGTAAGTTGAGATACATAGTATGGATAACCTGTTTGTGTTTCTCTTCATAAACACGCTGAGTCTCTTTTCGTTCATACCCAATCAGGTGACCTATATCCTCAAATCAGACTTATAGGATGACATACAACATTAGTAGGGGCACATAACAGCTATGCTTACCTGGTTGTACTCCGTCATTATTTTACGAGAACGTTTGCACATATCTTAGCTGCGATGGGGATCTTGGAACGGTACCAAACCGTTATTTGCTGGGTATGTGTTGTGGCTATGCGGGTGTGTTGTAAAAAATGTCACGCTTGTCAAGAGCTCATCCTTTATAACAGTCGCTACATTTTGCGATGTGTGCTAGCCTTGAAACCTCTACTCAGTCGCTTATTTGCAAACGTTCCTGCAGTTTTGTTGCTCTGCCCCGAAAAAAGTCCCTACTGCTCGCTTTTTATATACCATACGTATCCACAAGCGCAATGGGCCTTAATGGCCATGATTGGCAAGCCTGAGCGATGGGCAAGACACGTAAACAAACACAAACACGAAGGCTCAAAATGGCCCATTGAAACCATGAAACCACGAAACCCAATATTAAAACATGGGTTTCACCAACGCTGGCTAACTTTGAACCGAGATCAAGGGTTGCTACAGCTTGAAGTTAATATTCAATACTTTAATTTTAGAAACGTCAGTTGGTGACGTGATTAATGTTAGAGTGAAATAACTCCCTTTATAAAGCACAATTAAGGTTTTATTCAAGTTAATGAACCGTTCATCTCGGTTCATTTGTTAATTGGCGTTGGTGAAACAGGGCCTAGGTGTTCTTGACGTATAATGCAGCAAAAAATAAAAAAGATCAATTCGCTGCACATATTCCCGATATATCAGCGAATCGTGTCACGTATATCAAGACCTATTTCTTTCACAATGACACAGTCTGCCTTCAGTGTCTGCACATCAGCTGTAATGCTGTTCACATACTCTACACATTCACCAATTGCATTGTACTGTGAGAGATAAGCCCTAAAGTTATCAGGAACGCCCTCAATTGCAACCTTCTTTGTTCTTCTGGTGGTTGTGACACCGTCCATGGTCCGTGTGAGGTTGTCGGTACAACTGGTATCATCTTGCCAAAGGGAAAGCATGTTCATGAAGTTGCGAACCTTCCTGGCCGTGTCCTTGAAATAATGGTGTTTCGATTCATATCGCTTACGCCAGATGCACCAGGTAATGCACTTTGCAAGGTTTCGGGCAACGTTCCCACACCGCCTTTCAGGATGTCCAAGTGGTAATGATGTAGTGACGGAGTGTGCAACACAAAGTCCTGCTCTCGGTGCTTGTTGTTTATGTTGCAATGTAGTGCCATACCGAACCTGCAGATGTGTCCATGATAGAAGATGGCCTTATACCCCACAATACCATGACTTGAAAGATGATCACCCGAGAGAGAAGCATACTGCCTATGACGTTTCTGCCGTTTACACTTATCCCTTCTGTCTCCAAGCTTTCCACGTCCCGTTTTTGCAGATGAGTACCAAATGGATGTGCGAACCATGTGTCCTTAGGAGAGCTGCTGCATTGAAAACTGCAGTACACCGCCATGAATTTGTGCGGTAGTCTTTGTTCTCCTATGGGGTTGCCAACTTCAATCAAACTTCAAACTTCAATCAACTCAAACTGATTTTTCTCGTCGGCGTAGAGATGGATACACAACTTTTGGTGATCACTGCAAAAATACTCATGGACTGTAAAGGGGGACCCATCAAACAGAGAGTTCAGCACGCTGTCACTGTGAGTGTGGTAACCTGTGAACGATGCACTGCACAATTCGATGTAGGACTTCAGAACTTCCAAGCCTGACACATACTGGTAGCTTGCACGTGCACCACTTGCTTCATCTAGGGACACGCTGAGAGGTGAGACGGACCTGAACCTGTCCTACTAATAGCGCTTACGGCCTGCCTTTGTAAGCAAGTGTGAAAGTTCTCGATCAATGTAGGGCCCAACAGTTTCGGGAGACTGTTCTGATAGGTGTGCTCCTAACTTGTGAAGCAGTGACATCGTGTCATTTGCAATATCATTTATGGTGAAGTACGGAAGTTTTTTTTCTCTCTTTCCACTTGACTAACAGCTGAGCAAAGTTTTTCCTTAGACTGTCCTCCGCTATTCTTCCATGGCTCTGCTGCTTCTAATTGGAGTGGTGTCTAGTACTAATGATGCCTAGTTCGGCTTCACCCTCCTACTGCAGAGGTCTCCTCACAAAGTGAGTAAAGTGCATTGCGTTCTCACCCCGGGGTACATCAGGATGCAGTATACTAGCGGGTACATTCTAGGTCCTCATCTTTGCGAGGATGTGACGCCGAGAGAAACGGAATGACTCAAATGTTACACAGCAGCTTCCCAAATCACATTTCCAATGCATCCGCTCGTGCCTGTGGTATGACCTTATGTGACACAGGAGCGATTTCAGAGTGAAGGCCCTGTGACCTCAACGGAGACACTGGAAGTGCCTGACTGGAGGCATCTGTAATATGATGACATTGGTAAGTTAGAACCACACCTAGGGTTGTCAATCCCAAGCCATTTTTGCAGTCCGTGATTTTTTTGCTGTCAGCCCCGGGATCCCGGGACGGGATTTCGGGATTGTAACGAGTTTAGATGCTTGCTTCCAAGTATAGTCCTGCGCGGATTAGAATTATCTGACCTGCATCCGCCCGCAGCCCGCATAATTTCTCCAAAAGCTCACCCGCACCCGACCCGCTACCCACAACGCGAGTAACGTGGACGTGTAAACTGAGGATACTCCCTGGTATACGCCTGACGCTCTGATGTGTCTGTGTGCACGGTTTCTTGTACGACATCAGCGCAGGGGGCAAAAGGTGCAAGCGAGTGTTGCGATTTGAGGGATAATGATACGCAACGCGATATGGACAAAGAGTGACACACAGGCGCTGTTGCACCCTAACGGTGTGAGCGTTACGTTTGTCCCGCCCTTGTCAACGACCTTTTACGTCATATTTCCAGCCACTGCGGTAGAGACGCGAAAGAAATTGAGCAACTCGGTATACTTTCTAATAGTGTTTTGGTAGAATGCGTCGACCACCGAACCCGACCCACTACTCGCAGGGAACGGAAAACCTAGACGCGCCTCCCGCAACAACGTGCGAGTCACCCGCGGGTGCTCGCAGGTCCAACGGGTCGCGCAGGACACTACTTCCAAGTTTATATAACCTCAGTGTGACTCTATCGGCGTGTTGTGCCCAGTTCCTGCCCGGTTTCTCAATTATACCCTTTCGTGAAGGAAAGCACCTGAAAATTCGCAGTGTAAGCACATTAGTGATATAGTGACAGCGGAATGGTTGCATTTTATTATTTTTGCTATGATAATGCCACTTCTTTTATTCATCTACATTTCGCTGTTTCAATTGGGAAGAAGCGACACCCCCTATACGCTTCGAGTAACAGGGTTGCTCTATATTTTCCTCAAACGGTATAACATTCCACGTCAATGGACAACAGCAAAAAAAAAAAAAAGAAAAAGAGAAAAAGAAAGAAAAGGAAACAAAAAAACAACAACTAAGCGCTGAACGGTTTACAACACCGTCGCTGTGTGGCTATCACTATGTAAAACGATTAAGACACAACCTCAGAAAGCACACCGCGTCGAGGGTGGTGCCCCCAGTTCGGAGCGAACGTTTGAACAAGTATTGACTGTCGAACTGAAGGTCCGTTCAGCTTCTGCGCTAGAAGAAGCGGCGGTCAGCAAACACATGTGCGCAGTTGTAGGCAGCAGTCCTCTGCCACCTCCACTCATCAAGAGCGTCATTTTCTTGCGAAGGATTGGGCCTGCGCCTGATGGCCCACAGGTGTTCGATTTTCCTGTTGATTTTCTCTCACGAAATCCAGGGATATTCCGGAAGGAATCGCAGGACTTCGGGACGTCGAAAATTGGCTGGGATCCAGGGATTTCGGGGTTCGGGATATCCCGATCACAATCCTACCCACACTATGCACTTTTTTTTTAATTGAGTGTAGAGCACTTCACGAGGAGAGCAATAAGAGGAAACCGGAGGTGTCTTTGTGGCACTATGTTCGAAACAGGTCCTATGTTTGACGGAGCACCTGATTGTAACTCAGGTAACAGAAAAGCGGCGTGGCTCTCTTTGTGAAGCGCTACGTACTGCGCGCAAAGCACATCGTAAACTAAAGTAAAGTAGCCTGCACAAGTTAGGGGGCATGTAATATACAGTAGAGAAGGAAGATATTGATAATGATTCTAGCCATAGGGGCGAAAATAATTAATTTTATTTATTTGTTTGAATATACTGGAAACCCCAAAAAGGGTTCAAGTAGGGTTGGTGCAACATTTTACTAAAAATAGCACTAGATGCGTATACGAAGAGGGGAGTCAAGTCCTGTAGATCACATAAACAAAATACAGAAGCCGACACTGAAGATTTTTGTTTAAGTTTAATTTGTACAAGCTTTCGCGTGGAGGTCCACGCTTCCTCAGGTACCAAAAACTACCAAAAACTACCAAAAACTACGTACCTGAGGAAGCGTGGACCTCCACGCGAAAGCTTGTACAAATTAAACTTAAACAAAAATCTTCAGTGTCGGCTTCTGTATTTTGTTTTTATAAAAATAGCACTCTGAAGTTTTGCTTTTTTAAGATAGACACACATGCAAACATACGCATACACATACAAAAGTGTGGACCATTTGTTCAGATTAGCATTAAATGAATTTAACGTCGGTACGTACCCTACATATACAGGGTGTCCCAGCTAAATGTGACCATATTTTTTAAAAATATATCAATCACTTTTTCCGAGATGAAATCAATTGCAATATAGCATATGCTGAAGGGCACTCCCTAGGAGGGCATTAGCAGACTCTTAAGGCAATGTCTTAATTAACTTTCAATAATTAACTTTTTAATTATAAAAGATACGAAGTTGTTCCAATGAGAACATCTGATCTCTTCGGTCACCAGATACCAAAGCCGTTTTCAGAACAGAAATCCGTTCGATAGATCGTTAGCAAAAAAATCGTGAAGGAACACAATTTTTTCTTTATTTTATTCATTGCGCATCTCTAGAGACGCGTCTTTCCTTCACCCCCAATACGAGAGGTTGAAAGAGCACACTATCGCCTCTTCCGTCCTGGAAAAAGATTAAAAGAGAACAGAAAATGCAGCCCAAGATAAGGGTAGTTGCGATAGAGACAACCGATACATTTGTTTTTGTTTTGTTTCCGCAAGTTAAAGCTAATCTTCGACGCATTGCGCGGCACTGTGCTCTTTCACTCTCTCACACCGGGGGTGAAGGAAAGACGCTTCTTCGAAGATGCGCAATGAACAAAATAAAGAAAAAAAAAAGGTGTTCCTTCACGAATTTTTGCGGACGATCTATCGAACGGATTTTTGTTCTGAAAACGGCTTTGGTATCCGGTGACCGAAGAGATCAGATGTTCTCATTGGAACAACTTCGTAGCTTTTATAATTAAAAAGTTAATTATTGAAAGTGAATTAAGACATTGCCTTAGGAGTCTGCTAATGCCCTCCTAGTGAGTGCCCTTCAGCATATGCTATATTGCAATCGATTTCATCTCAGAAAAAGTGAGATATATATTTTTTTAAAATATGGCCACATTGAGCTGGAACACCCTGTGTGCGCAGCACGGTTCAGTTATGACATTGACAGGTGAACAGCTCAACGGCTCATCTGAATTCGCAGAGTGGCACCACCCTTCTCTGCCTGCTTTACAGCTTGAAAACAAAACGGATAACACAATCACAGACACACTGTGCACACTATTGTGTCTCCTGTTAACTCCTCATCATACAGTATCTGAAATAGAACTTCGGTTTAGCGACAACGGCAATTCCATTGTTTACTACTTGCTTAGAAGTGTCACAAACTTCTTGGAAGAATTGTGCGTACCCTGGTTAAGCGATAGGCCGCAAAAGACGGAGGCTGGGCTTTTTTTACTTGTTAGTCCTTGCACGAATAACGCCAACAAGTCACCAGCGCCATTCACAGCGTCGGCCTTGTTTATGTTTATCTAATGCGTTCCTCCTTTTCAGTGCAACATCGGCAGCGTAGCGCGGTTTTGGAATATGTTTTTTTTTTTCATTTCTTAAGTTTGTCATTGTGTACTTCTGGTTCCAACATTGAGCGATTGCATCTTGTTGTTTTGTGCGCATCAGCCTGGTTGTTGTCTCAAACGCGGATGTTGTAGGAAAATTTAGGTTCAGTGACGCGGTGTCTCATTTGGTGATGCCACTGGTAGGCGACACATTTGAGAGATAGCTTCACGTAACACTTCTGTGCATTGTGGTCAAGCCCATTTCAAATAACGCTCACGCTTAGCAGTGTTTGAAAATTTAGCGGAACTATTCAATTAATTTATTTGTGTTGCGGGAATGACAACTTTAAGATTCTGTGAAACCCATTGAAAAAGCGAAAATCCCGCTAAACTACGAAGAAACGAAGTGGGCTTACGCGCAATTCACGGAGGTGTTAGGTAAAGCCATCTTGCGTGTGGTGACGCCCACCAGAGGGATGCCAAAACGGCTCTTCGAGAATGTTCGTTGCTATCGCCGGTCATAAACGTAGACAAGGACAGATTTCAGGTAATAACTTTGCCCGGTAGGCAGTATTTTCTGAGTTACAGCAAAACGTAGAGTAAGCAGCATACTGTCACGAAACTTATTGTTCCATCAGGTCTTCGACGAAGTCTTCCAAAGGAAGATAGACATAGCGGACGACGATCTCAACGCTGACAAGCCTGAAGTGTTTGTGTTGACTGTGTGAGTCCCTTATTGCTTTCAAACGCGTTGCATTATTAATGAAAGGGATGCGTTCATACGTAACACCATGCCCTTCATGATGCTTCGTGTACAACTCACTTGCACGTAGTTTGTATTTCACTCTTAATGGCGACTGATCTACGATTTAATTCGCCACGAGGATGCCATTTTTACTGTCCCAGTTGCGTCCAACGGCAGTGGAAATACCTGAAACCATCCACTCATCTATTGTTACTGAACGCTCAGTACCTGGCGGTTTAAACCTCTTAGTGCGAAAAGTAATTGCTATAAATTTCCGCTCATACCGCGGACTGTTAGGAAATGCAATGAACCAGCACAGACGTTAATGAGCTGTGCTACGCCTAATCACGTTTACAAATTGTTAGCGACAGTTTTGTAATCGTGCCACTGCTTCATTATTGTTTTGACTTCGATAAATTCACTAAAGGCTCACTTACATTTACTTCGGTAAACCAGTAGTATACCGATGACAAGTGTAATAATGGTGATAACAAGGGTAATAATCATGCAAGAGTATCAGCTGTTGACTCAGCAAGATGCTTCCAAAGGCGTAGAAGCCGCAAATGAAGATGTGATAGTCATGGTGACAAGAAAACAAATACGGTGCTGTCAGGAAGCAACAGATGGTGAAGCTGCCTTGCCTATACGATTAACAAATGCGAACGTCGGAAGAACCGTATGTCACACCTTTCATTCATTTGTCAATAGAGCTTGGTGCACAATTATTGGTGTGTCCCGGAATCAGTCATGACGTATTTTCTACGGTTTCAAAAGTATTTATTCACACATATAACAGGATGATGACACATGCAGGATTGCGCTTGCCCAAAATAAATAGAAGCTAATATAGCTAAAATAGAACTCTTACAAACCACCGCAGCCAAGCGAAATCACAACATGAATAGAGCAATGAGAATGATTTGCCTGTACAAAATTTAAAGCTCTCCAAAAAAAGAAAAAAGAAGTGAAACCTTGCTGATGTTCAATGGATGTCAAGGGAACATGACAAAATATCCCCATCAAAATCTCTCATTGTTTTACCACTGGGATTGGACGTTTGATCTGGGATGATCAATATTTCTAGTTTGCAGGCATGTGGAGGCAATAGCCTCATTAGCATATTTTTTCAACTCATGCCAGGTGAAGTAAATTTAAAAATGCCGTATTGTGCGGCTGAAGCTGACACTCATCGCGACACACGAAAAAGCCTAAGAGTAACTTGGATTTTCAGTGATGGAAAAATTTTCAGTAAATGCTCGGTCATGTGGTTTTAACTTTTGTATACCCCATTTTTGTCACACGTAAAATAAATAAATAAAAATAAGTAAGGGTACTCGCACTGGCAACAGCACATGTGCCAATTCATTGCAAATTCTATGCCAAATCAGGCGTCACTCTGAAGTGCATGTTGCATTTCTGTAGCGTTTAATTCGTTCGCTTGCCATTACATTGTTTTTCGCATTTGTACATTTGTATTTCTCTCTTCTGCTTTATGTATGGTGCACCGGTATCAAACGCCTAGCAGATGTTTGTGGCCACAGAACGCGGAAATAAATACGTGTAAGAAAACGAGGTCGGCTTGTGGTCCGCAATCTCCTGTTCTACAGAAACCGACTCTCAACACACACCGACAGTAGAATTTCCCAAAATTAATCTAAAAATCTAAGACAAAATTTGACCTTGCAGGAGCAGTGGAGATCAACAACAGCACGAGGTTGTGTGATGGCGTAACCCTTCATGGGTTTCATGCAATTATGAGTTTCCTCATGTTGGATTACGCCAGTGAAGTCAAGAAATTTCAGTGCATTAATTCCCTTTCAGACCTCCGTTGCATACAGGCCCTGAGGGTCGTCAGCGAGTTCTTCAAGGAGAAAAGGGTAGTGGATACTTTATTTCTACATGAGTCGGTGATCAGTATCATCATTTTATGCTCACTTAACCGTGGACAAGCATAGTGCATTCTCCTCAGTGGCGGAGCGTGCAGGGGGCCTTGGGGGCAGCGGGCCCGGGTGAAGAATTTTGCCGGGCGAAAAATGTCTGTGAGTAACAACAATGCCGGCTTCTATGGCAGACAGAGAAGTTCGTTTCTCCTCCACAGAAGACTTCTGTTTATGTGTGCACAAAATAACATTGTTGCACTGGGTGACATGGTTGAGATTCTCAAGAAAAGCATGCACAGTATTTCATTTTACATTTCTTCCAGCGCACCAAATACTGCATGCTGTTCTCAAACCACAAAAGGGAGTTCGGGGGATGTGTTTATTGGAAGCAAAAAGAAAGAGAGGAAAGTTTTGTCCGGCATAGGCTGGTTTGCTATTGCTTAAGAAAAGAAAAAGGAAGAAGCATAAAAAATACACATTCCCAGTTGCGAATGAACAAGTGGGTGATGGGGTGCTGTACACCCCTTACCCTGGGAACCTGAAATGCTTTGTGGCCAACCCCCATGGAGCGAATATCCTGCGAAAAAGTTGTTGCATCAAGGAAGAACACGACTGCAACGGTCCTGATCACAGTGAACAAAAACTACACCGACCCTCTGTTCAACGTCGTACGCCACCTCGCTTAAGCACTCGGTGGGGAGCTCTGCCCGGCTTTTTAGTTGAGCATGAAAACGGCATCGCTGATGCGCAGCTCGAGGGCAGCTGCGAGTTGTGCGAATCTTTGCTCTCCTGTAGGCGACAACGCTTGGAGAACTGAGAATGTCGGCTCTCCCAATGAAGTCACAAGGTGGCAAGGCAGAACATGCGACTTCTTTTTGTTCGTTCCTCCATTCACTAGCGTAGGCCACGCTGGAGCAAGTCATGAGGAGAATTCAGGGACATTCCGTCTGAACTCTGCCTTCGCTTTACTTCAGAAATGCCTTGTAAGATAAGCAATGGCGCGGGTCACAAGCGCTGAAAGGAGGAACTGTTGGGTAGGGCTCGCCGTTTTCGGGCTGTGGGAGTACAGCTTAGGAAAAAAGCTACTGGAACGCTAGGTTTTTATATTGAACTTCTGTCTGCTGAGGGGAGCACGTGATGAGCAGAATCCTTGAAATAAATCAATGAATCAATAATTCAGAAATGTTCCCCTAGGGCCGCAGGGGAGGCCGGAATAATTTAAATACAAGATTCCAGCGTTATAGGAACTTTTGTCCCAAACTCTGTTAACGGCATAGATTGGTAGAATACAAAAAGCTCATGACAGGCCCAATCATGAACTGTGCACAGCAAGCGTTATCGTTGTTCCGAAAATTGGCGCGCGCAGGGCTGCATGCGCATTGGCCGTCGCAGTGCATAATGAGAACACAGGCCGGCCCGTGCTGGTCATGTGGTGGATATGTCGGCGCGTGATACCCGGCCCATGCTGGGCATGTCACGTCGAGACTGTGAGGTACCCGGGTTCGAATCCCCGTGGCGGCTGTGCTGTCTGGGGTTTTTCCTGGGTTTTCCTCAGACGCTTTCAGACATATGTCGGCACAGTTCCCTTAGAAGTCAGCCCAGGACGAACATTCCCCGTCAGTCGTGACGTTGCCCACTTCTGTGACAACGGCGAGCCCTTTCACGACCACCGCCACCACCACTGCCACCCCCATAGTCATGCCTCAGTAATCAAAAGCAATCTTTAAAAATATGGATAAAAAAACGGGGATATTGAGCTCGGTCCACGTTGTAGCAAGCTCATTTGCAAGCGTCTTTTTAAAAGCGATATCAGGTGGTCGTGCAACCTTCAGGACGCTGACCGAACAATGCGGCCTTTCTAATACGTGGCTACAATTCTGCTATCCTCGTGCTTCCGAAAATCCACTAAAGAGAAAGTAAGTGAGCTAATTTTGGAAATATTCATCCGACACACGTGTACTGTTGGTCATGGAATTTGCACCACGCCAATTTTGAAATCGCTTCTTAGCGTGCACCTACACGGTCTCAGGAGCATGTGTGCCAGATTGCGTCTTTTTTGGTCCAGCGGTTTGGGCTCTGGCTCGTTGACTTGTAGACTCTGGATCGTTCGGGACAAGCTCATTTATATATATCAGAAGTTGCGTGTCTAATTATTGCAGTGTGCCTGATTACAACAGGGACCCAGACAACCGTTTGCGTGGAGGATAAGACGTAGAATGAATGTATATTGAGCTCGCGCGTCCCGCCTCCTCTTTGTCGCTCACAATTATTATCTCAACAAATATCGTTTTATTGTGATTTGATTATTATTGAAGGAGAGTATCATTATGCTGTTGAAAATATGCAACACAATACAACATACACACGATAACAAGCCGCGGATTCGTCCCTGAGTTTTGTGATGACAACGTGGAAACGCGGTCACTCGAACGGACGTCTGCGCGGTAACCGCGTAATTTTATATTTGGCAATGGGAACATGATTCTTTGTGCTACCGTGGTACACCGGAAAAGACGTCGAAGAAGCAGTTAAGCTACCCGAGGTTTCCTTTCCTTTCTACACCTCTGACTTTGCGTCCGTATCATTGTGCGTCATGGTTATCTTCAGGTCGATAAACAACCTTCCCGCCTCTGTATGCTACTTGCTTTTAGGTGGAAAACGATTTTTCAACCACGCTTAGCACGGGCCAGAATGAAACCGCGACGGAAGGTTCAGAATTGATTCTTGAAATCGGTAGATAGTTCTCTTTCAAGTACTGCTCTGTCCGTGACGGAGACATATCTCCCAAGCATTGTCGCAATACCTGACCATGATTAAGCCACACTGGGGACATTTATTTATTAGTACTCTCAGGGCAAAGTAGTATAGAGGGGAATGTTATAATGTAATCACATCAATAATAAAGGTCATAAGAAAGTAAAAAAGCTGCATCAATGCTAGGGATCCGGGAATGAAAAACAAACAAACAATTGTAACGGCTAGCGCTGTCATACGAGGTATGTAAACAAAGTAATGAGACTGACCTGGTATCGACTGCTCTTGCAACTCTGTGGTCTCGTGTTTCACATGACGCCAAACTTAGCGACTCAGCGACCTCCAGCAGGATATGTTTTCAACATTTTGCAATGCATGTTGCAGGTAGTAATTCCTAATCACTACGTTTAGCATTAAATTATTCACGTGGGGAAGGAGGGAGAATGTCGAACTACGGGTGACAAAAGAAAAAAACCTGTGCCGCATATCTCGAGACGAAGCAACCGCTGGCCGACCAGGGACGGATCCAGACCCACGGTTTGGGGGGGGGGGGGCGGTCGCCCAATCGAAATGAGTGTATGAAATGAATGAAATGAGAATAAAAGAAAATTACTTTGGTGCATGTTGGTCCATTTCCGCCGAGTCACGAAAGGCTTTTAAAATAAGGGTGGGGTATGCCCATAATCTACCCGTGAAATCTGCATTTTGCTAGCTCATGAGCACTATCGCACCCACAGCCGACGAAGAGCGGTCGAGTGACTTAACGCGCGTGAAATCTTACACACGGGACACCGCATTTAACGTCATATTAGTTCCATGCATCTACGCAACGATATCTCTACAGAGCTCGTCTTCAAGTACCGATCCCGGCACTGTATGCGCGGCTTTTAGCAAAAATAAAAAATAAAAAAGCACAAACAGCAACCCGTGCTAAATGCACAAAATACGTAAAATAAGAAAGCCAATTGGAAGGAACGAAACCCGGGGATTGGAACCCGGACATTTCGCAGCCAATGCCGGAGAGTTACCACAGCTGAACACGAGTCGGATCCAGATAACGCGTCATAAGCTCGTCCCGACGCCTCGTTCGTTGATTGAGAACTTTATACGCCCTTTGCGAAAAATTGACGCTACTTTGGGTCGCGGTTTTTGTCTCAGTTTGAAGTAGACTCTTTCTACTTCACGTCTCTGGTGGACATTTTTTGGGGGAGATTAGCATTTCGTCGATATTTGCAAGCAAAGACGTACGACCAGCCGTCACACCGTGGAAGAAACGCGAATGGGCAAGTTGGTCGGGCAAAAAATTCTGTGGTTCTAAAGTCGCGATCTTGGTATCAAAATGTCGCATTGGGTCTCATTCGTTCATCCAGACATGAACATTTTCTGGCAACACTGGATCTATTGAGATTCTAGAGGTGGTGGGTGGTGGTGGTGAAAAGGGCTCGCCGTTGTCGGCCTCACAGAGGTGGGCAACGTCACGACTGATGCCCTGGGGAAACGTGCGTCCTGGGCCGACTACTTAGGGAACTGTGCCGACATATGTCTGAAAGCGTCTGAGGATAACCCAGACAGCAGAGCCGGCACCGGGATTCGAACCCGATTGTAGAGAAAGACGTGGTGCAGTACATTGCACCTATGGGATATGCAGGCATAGCCGTCTTTAGGGAGGGTGTTCCGCGATTCTCGGAATGAGCTGCGTCAAGGAGTCTGAGCGACGAATTTGACGGGCTTCCCAGTCTGTCAGCGCAGGAGGCTCTGGCGGGTCCTTGTTTTCCCGAGCCCTCATCATTGGAGACGAATGGCTAGGGTTTTCCGACAGGGACAAGTTAAGCAACACAGCAACTGCGATTCGCATCTGCACGGCCATTTTGCGCGTGTGTTCCTGCATCAGTGATCAAAGTTCTTCCCAGGACACAAACTCCGGCATGAGTGCTAAATCATTTCGTGGAGCAGGAGACAGTTGCTTCCAACGTCGTGGTGACATAACACAAAACGCCGCATCCTACTTCTGACACCAAATGTTACAGAGCCCAGAGGTCCAGTTCTATATCGTGAGCACCTATTAAATCGAAATGTGTAGCACCATCGTTATATTTGCCTCCATTTTGCGACAACATTTATTGCAGCCGAGGCGGAGTTGAGCAGAACTTCCCCTTGAAGTGCTACGATGTCTACTGTATGGTGGGGTATGATGGGGCTTGCAATTTACACTTTTTCGGGAATTAAGGTATAGTTTCCGACTCACGGAATATGTACAATAGTTAGGCAGACACCAAATGACAGGATGCTCATTGAGCAAGGTGTTGATAGATACCTGGCAGGTCATCATGAGAAGAACGATGAACAAGGTTTACCTATTGGCAATGCTCGGTGCACAATACCTTTGTACTTTATGTGCTCAATTTTATGAACCATTTTTATTTCAATTTTATAGTCATATCCGTCAGATACACTCAGAGGAGGAGGAGTCAGACGGAAGAGCTCCCGACTACAGGGTCCTTCTAAAAATATAAAATAATATCGAGACCATTTCACAAGCGCAACTTATTCAATGAGAATTGAAGATACAACCATAAAAGTAGTGACAAAGTCTAGTACCTTTTCAGATATCTAGTAACTTAAACAGATTCATCTGAAGAAAATAAGTACTGTTTGATTAGTTTTTAAACAAAGAGAAATGGTTCGAGAGTTGTTTGGATGAAGGCAACTCATTTCACGTACGTGTGCCAATTGCAAAATTTACGGCAATATTTGCTGTTACTACTGTCAATGAATGTAAAAAAAAATACTAGGGCCACTAGGTAGAAGGTAATTAAGTTCCTGTAAAAGCGACTATTCTGGCCAAGCCCGAGTTTGATGTACACATTTCAGTATTGTGCCTACTTGGACAAGCTTGCAGCAGCATCACAGGATCATTCTTGCCATTCAAACTGCCGAAAACGTGTCCAGTCTTTGACGCATATCCAAGTGCTGCCCTGCGATTCACTAATTTGATGGTTCACATACAGTATGGTGTCGTAACCCCCACTTGTCAAGGGGTGCCTCAGGGTTTCGCAGCGAGGTTCTGGAACAAGATGAAAGAGCATGAGGGCAATCAAGAGAAACTACGTAGAGCGAAGATTATTTGCGCTAAGACAATGGCCGGTACACTGTTCTCAGAAGCAAAAAAAAGAAGAAGAAATCATTGCTTAGTAGCTACTTATTAGGTATTTATTACCGCTCACTAAGTACTTATTGCTATTGTGCATGTTGTAGTGCCTATGAAAGGCTAGACTGTAGTCATTTATTGTAACTGTTTCACTACGATGGCAACGAGAAAGGGAACTCGAATGCTCTCTCGAGCTGCTGACGACCGTGACAACAGTGATGTTGTTTAAATGACGATGATGCTGATGGCAGCAACATTCAATCCCCGTCTTCGAGACGTGGTGGAAAGATAATTAGTTCAAGTCCGTTGCGTGTCGTTGGTGAATGCGCACACCAATACCAGTCGGTGTGACCATGTGACATGCTGAGGTGTGGGACCTATCTGCTTGGGTGGGTGACAGAGGTTGGTAGTTAAGTCTGTCGATGAAGATGTTCCCGCGATAGCTGTGAACAACAGTAACGAAATGCTTGGGAGCCCGTTGTAGGAGCTGGTACAAATCATCATAAAGCAGCTAAAGCGGCTGCGTGCGACGCCATGACAGATTAAAATGGGGGTGGCAGATTGAAGATCAGGAGCCCAATCTTCAACTTGTGATCAACCCCTTAACTCACATTAAATACATCACTTTGCACGTGATTAGGCAAGAGCCCTGCGCGAGCCCAGTAATACGACTTTGGAGCGCGCGAATTTTAAATATAAGGATGACTCTCGCTATACGAGAGTACAAGATCGGGGCTCAGGTCCAGCGTGGGGGAGGCGGATGTCGGAATAATGTTGCCGGAGGTGCCAGCGTACTGGGTATGCTCACCGTACTCAGCAGTGACATCCGCAATGAAGAATTGCCCCGGAAGCCCAAGTGACGTGCTACATATAGATTCTGACTGCTATGTACTGAATGTCTGGCTTGTGCGCTCTGTCAGGCCCAGCATGACGAGTGGAAGTTTGATGTGCAATGTACCGCCTGACCACACGCCCGAACAATGACGTTGAGCTGTGTGTGAACACGTTCCAGAGTGCTATTTGCTGGTATGTGATAAGCCGCTGCTTGTAGCTGAGTGACGGTGAGCTTGGAGCAGCACTGAGCAAAGAAGCGTGATGGAAACTGAAGTCGCCGGCGTACGTAGTAAGTAAAGACGTGGCGCCGAAGCCAGCAATCGATTCGTGGAGAAATTCCCATGCGACTATTGCAGCGGTACGACGGATACTGGAATGACTGCAGGCCACCTCGTGAAGCGGTCGTTGTACATGGCTACAGAGGATGTTTATTTTTATCATTTATCATTATCGGTTTGTCGCCTTGCTATTCCGCAAGAATATACGTAAAAATTGAAGTAACCGAAACTAACCAAAATTGTACCATTTGGGCCTTTTTTTAAGAAACTCAGGTTTCCGGTAAAATATGAAATTGTAATGCTGGTTTAACACACGGCCCCCAACCAGTATCACGAGGCGAGTGGGGGGAGCAGATACTTACCTCATCTCCTGAATAGCCGTACTAAGCCGGATACAAGTGGGCCAAAGATGGGGATAGCGTTAACTACACCCAATGCGACGTCCCAGAACCCAACCTGTGGTGCAGGTGGCATAGCATTTTTCATCTGCGGAATGTAAAACATCACATGATGATGGGTGTTGTACCCAAGCTCTGATGGCTGTCAAAAGACGACGGAGCTTTGAACTTACCTGTTCTACATCCAGGCTGTGGGTTTTGGCCATAGCTTCAATCTTTTCCATGTATTTACTCCTCTCCTCTTCAATAATCTAACGCAGAAAATGCCCTTTATTAGAAAGGGAGATAGGACATGTTCCTGCTACCTCATTCACTCTTCTAGATCGGCCCCTGCATGTCCAACGCTAACCAGAATAAAACAACAACAGCAGTCACATTCAACAAAAACATTCGACAAGCGGATCACGAATTCTCCGCGACCAGCACAAACAGTCCCCCCCGCCCGCCGGTTGGTCGCGAAGGCTACCGATGCCCTTCCAGCCGCTCCGCTAGAAAGGGCGCTCACTCATTTTCTTTGTCCGAGTGACATTTTCTCCAATATCCAGAAAGTAAATTATCACTGGCCCGATCTCGCCATGCGTTACATCAAACTGCAAAGGAACACCAATTCGCATTCGATTTGCGGCGCCATTGTCAGTGATGAACGCGGAGCGAGACGGCAAAGAGCTTTGGAATCGATTACAACGGACGCGGCACTCTCTTTAACACTATCTACCCTTGGCGGACCCTTGTGCTCTGCAGCTGCCGGTAAAGTACGTCAAAGGGGGGGAAACCGAGAGACAGCCGCTTTCGTCAGTAACAACTGTGAGAACGAAGCGGGTGGCATACTGAGTCACGCGTACTGGGGCGCACAGAAATGAACATGTTATCACGGATTCCGATCAGTCACTTGTTACAGCCTTTGGTCTCGCTTTCACAGATCTTTCTTCACAAGGAGTCGGCGATATGTTATCAGCATCTTCGAGTCTGCTTTGCGCAATATGCAGGAATTAGGCCACTAACCTAGAGAAATATTAATACTCGGTGTCCCAGCTGAGTGCGAACAGATTTCCTAAATATATAAATATCGCTATTTCTGCGATGAAATCGATTCCAATATGTCATACGCTGAAGGGCACTCCTTAGCAGGGCATTATCAAACTGCTGAAGCAATGCCTTAATTAACATTCAATAATTAACTTTTGAGCTACGAAGTTGTCCCAATGAGAACATCTGGCCCCTCCGGTCACCTGATACCGGACATGTTTTTAGACCAAAAATCCGCTCGATAGATCACCCGCAAAAAATTCGTGGAGGAACACCATTTTTTCTTAATTTTGTTCATTGCGCGTCTTCGGACACACGAGTTCCCTTCACCCACAATGTGAGAGGGTAGAAAAGCACACTATAGCCTCTTGCGTCCAGGAAAATGACTAAAAGCAAACACAAAATGGCAACTCAAGATAAGGGCAGTTCGGATATAGAGTCATCGCATGTGTTTGTTTTCATTTTGTTTCGTCAATTTAAAGCTGTTCTTCGACGCATGAGGCGGCATTGTGCTCCTTCCCTTGCCACATTTGAAGTGAAGGAAAGACACGTCTAGAAAAGTGCACAATGAACAAAATAAAGAAATGGTGCTGCTTCACTTTTTCTTTTAAATTTCTTTATTTTATTTTTTTTGCGGACGATCTATCAAACGGATTTTTGTTCTGAAAAGGGCTCCGGTATTAGATGGCCGAAAGGACCATATGTTCTCACTTGGGCAACTTCCTAGCTTTTAAAATTAAGATACTTAATTAGTGAAAGTTAATTAAGACATTGCTTTAGGAGTTTGCTAATGCATGCTAAGGAGTGCCCTTCAGCATATTCTATATTGCAATCAATTTTATCTCGGTAAAAGTGATATATATATATATATATATATATTTAAAAAAAGAACGTGCTGGCATTTAGCTGGGACACCCAGTATCTCTCTAAAGCACAAAAATTAAATATGAAGGCATGTCCTATTTGTTCAGAGTAGGTTTACTTACCATAAACGGAACAGAAGCAAAATATTTTCGTTTCCATCTCGAGAAACCAAAACGAAAACGATATTCAAGGGTTATAACAATATCACAAACAAAAGTCACCGGACGTAATCCATCCCTATGGTGAACTACCATCCTTAAGAAAATTTATTCGTCTGTTTACACCGTGTTGCTACAGGGTTTGACAGGGTGAACACACTGAACGATCTCGAACAAACAGAAACCGAAACCAGTATCCACGATATCTAGGGGACCATAACAGAAACGAAAGTGCGAGTACTTGAGATACGCGAAACATAATCGGAAACATTATTTCATGTGGCGAACCCAGGCCAGGTCAGCCAGGTTGGGTCGGGGCGGTTCAGTCCGGGTTCGGTTCGGTTAGGCTGGGTGAGGTGAGGTTTACGTCAAGGTTAAAGTTGGGTTGAGTTGTTCGATTAACGCCTCGGTGAAACGCTGGGCTAACGTATCAGTTAAGGTTTCGGTGATAGTTTGGGCTACGTTAGTTAAGGCTTAGGTTAGGTTAGGTAAGGTAAGTTAAGATACATCGAAATGGTCACCTGTTTGATTTTTTCTTCATAAACGCGCTGAGCCTCTTCTCGTTCTTTCCCAATCTGGTCCTTCATATCCTGAAATCAGTGAGACTTATAGGATGGCATACAACATTAGCAGCGGCATATAACTAGACTTACCCGGTTGTACTCCCTCAATATTTTACGAGAACGTTGGCACATGTCGTAGCAGTGATGGAGATCCTGGAACGTTACAAACCCGTTATTACGTGGGTATGTGTTGTTTCTTATCAGTTGAAAATATCATGATCATCCATAGCTTATCGTGTGTAACTGCGACTAAAATATGCGATGCGTTAGCCTTCAAACCTCTACTCTGTCTCATAATTGAAAGCAATTCTGCAGTTTTGTTGCTCTACCGTGGGAAAAGTCCCTACGGCTCATTTTTGATATACTGTACATACCTGCAAGCGCAATGGGCCTTAATGGCCTATTACAACCATGAGACCCAATCTTAAAACATGGGTTAGACCAACGGTGGCTAACTTTGAAACGAGATCAAGGGTTGGAACGCCTTGAAGTTAACACTCAATAGTTTTTTTACAAACTTCAGTTGGCGACGTGATGAATGTTACAGTGAAATAACTCCCTTTACTAAAGCACAGTTGAGGTTATATTCAAGTTAAGTTACCGTTGATCCCGCTTCATTTCGGCGAAACCGGGCATAAGTGTTCGTGACGTGTGATGCAGTAACAAAGAAAAAAAGAAAGAAAAAGAACATGAAGAAGGCGAGGAACACACAAAGACCTTCACTACGCAGTAGAACACTAATATCCAAGAGACGTACCAAACTGCTCTAAAACTTCGTGGATGTTACGCAAGTCCTGTGGATGTTTACTGGACGTCGAAAAATTAACAACCCATCCGTTCCTCATACAGCGTTTCCTATGGACATATCCTAGTCGAAAAAAAAAAGACAAGAAAATTATGACAAACGAGGCTTTCTTATGTTGGGACCTTGATGCTTGTTGTAGATGATGTGGATTCTTGTCCTGTGTCGTCGTACATGTCTGTCGCGTGCCGTTCTGCTGTGCTTCGCCGCGTCGTACACAACTACTTTTTCTGAATGGAATGGGGGGAAAATAGCGCGAAAAACTGGACATACAGAGAAGACACGTACATACGGGGACCCCATGTCATCTCTTTCGCGCAGTTTTTTTTCCCATTATTTTCTATTTCCATTGGCATACATTTCTATTGCCTTAACTCAGTTTTTTCAGGTCCCAAAATGCTGTGCTCTCAGTAACATGTGTGAACGATGTTTAATTGCATACAAGCATATAGGATGAGGGAGAGCCTGCGCATGAAGTATATGTTTTGCTATTTTTAGATCCAAGGGACTGACTCCCTCAAGTCACTAACTCTTTCTCCGAGTTCAATATTCGTCATGGATACCAGTGGCAACAGCTGGTGAAAGGTGGTGTGAAGGCTCTGATTTATAAAAGCGTAAAGTTTTCCACACAATGCCGCACAAGCTCATGTAAGCAGTGTTCGGCAGTGGGTTACTTGTAATCGGTTATAAAAAAAAGTTAGTTCACGAATAAATGCTTTCAGTTTGAATAGTTTGCATGTGGTGTCAGCCTCGGAAATTGTATGGGGGAAAAGGAAGTCCTAATGTGGAAACGTCGTTGCACTTTACGCGTATAGTTACTTCATTTCACATTTCCCGTAAGGTAAGCGCGTGTACACTGCAAGGACTTCGTTCCTTTAGAAGTTCCTGTTTCCACTTTACATATAGGGTGTCATTTTTTTTCGATACGCATTTTTCATCTAAAAAAAAAGCTATAAAGGCTATAGACGTCCTGCTTTCACTTCTACCGTCCCTGGGCCGGCCAATGAGAACATCCAGAACAAAATCCGTTTGGTAAATCGTTCGCAAAAAAAAAAAAAAAATCGTGAAGGAACTGCACTTTGTCTTTATTTTGTTCACAAGCGCATCTCCAGAAACGCGTCCTGTCTTCACTCCCAACGTCAGTGGGTAAAACAGCACGGTGCCGCCCTATTCGTCAAAGAAGAGCTTTAACTTGCAGAAAAAAAAAAAAAACGAAAAAAGAAACATGTATCGCGTAATGCTGTCGGAACTGGTCTTATCTGGGATTGCATTTTCTGTTTCCTTTTACTCTTTTTCGAGGACGCAAGAGGTGACAGTGTGCTCTTTAACCCTCTTGCATTGGCGGTGAAGACAAGACGGGTCTCCGAAGATGCGCAATGCCAAAGAAAAAGGTGTTCCTTCACGATTTTTTTGGAGGACGAACGATAGAATTTTGGTTCTGAAAACGGCTACGATGTCACGTGACCGAAAGAAACAGGAAAAATAATAATTAACGATTTTTAGGTAATTAGTCATCCGACGACTGAGCAACAGATGGCAAGAACGTCCGCCGGTCCACAGATGATGCCTATAGCCTTGTTTTTTTTTTTTTAAATGGAAAATCTGTATCGAAATACAGGGTGTTCAAAATTAAGCTTTCACTAGCACTTTATAAATAGGCGAACAAAAGAAAACTGGCTGTTATTTTTCTGTTCCTTGAGCAGCACCTGTTTACAAAACTAGCGTAAAGTTATCATGCGGTTTCCTATCATCGCTGTTTTTGCGTAGCGCTCGTGAAAGCTTAATTTTGAACACCCTGTATAAAGACACACTGTATAATCAGATTGCGCGCTCATCGCCTTTCACTATAGCCCGCGCCAACTTGTGTTCGAATTGATGGTCAATCTTAATACTGCTTACAAGTAACTTCGTACCGGACTCATGACAACACCATATAGACTGCGTAAGAAACGCAAATGACAAGAGCGGTAACTTTTGAAAGTGCTCCGAGATCTTCGTTAATGGTTGATTGGAAATAACGAAGATCTGGGAGCACTCTCAACGGTAAGAAATCCTGCCGCCAAGATGATCTAAACTTTCTTCCTTTTCGTTTCTTTTTTTCTTTTCCTTGTCAGCAAAGTTCGAAGCAGTGCTCACCCTGCCCAGGAATTTCCCCCTAAGCGGACAGTGACCAAAGGCGAATGACATCACCACCCGGTCTTGACCTTCTGGAATATTCCCGAATCTGACTCACTGACAAACGCCTGTGGCGTGCTCGTGCGGATTATGACGTCACGTACCAAACCTATTTAGTAAAGTCTAACCACCTATGCATCTTTTGTCCTGACGAAGACAGTGCCACTGTGGAAACGTCGATTGACCCCTTGCTCATTTTGCTTTTTAACCTCTCATTATGTAATAAACTAGTGTTTGTCACTTCCATAAATCTCTTTCCGCGTCTTTTTTTTTTCTTGGCCGTTTGGTAATCTTTTTACCTCAAGCAATTAGCAGGAGAAAAATTTGCAGCAGCCCTTTGGCTGCACGTATAGCATAGGTTTTTTAAGTCAAACATTGCCATGCCAGTACTGGACAGCTGTTTCGGCCTTCTTGGACCTCGTCAGCAGTCAAGCAGGCAACGTTTGAGCGGATGGCGTCCGAAGGTCATGTGGCACGTGATGCCTGCCGTCAGGGTGTCCTAAGACACCTCTGAAAGCCCAGTGCAAAGCAAGTCAAGTGTATACACTTGACTTTGGAAATAACGAAGATCTGGGAGCACTTTCAACGGTAAGAAATCTGGCCGCCTAGATGATCTAAACTTTCTTCCTTTTCGTTTCTTTTTTTCTTTTCCTTTTCAGCAAAGTTCGAAGCAGTGCTCACCCTGCCCAGGAATTTTCCCCTAAGCGGACAGTGACCAAAGGCGAATGACATCACCACCCGGACTTGACCTTCTGGAATATTCCCGAATCTGACTCACTGACAAACGCCTGTGGCGTTTGTCCCCGGTCAAGTGTATAACTTGAGAATTTACCGCGACCAGCCCCGACAAAATATGTAAACCGAAACCAATTAATTACGCAACAAATGACCCGCTTCGGTGGCAGATTTTTCTCTAAAAGGTGTCCACTTAAGGTCCCAAAAGGGGTAGTACCCATTTTAATGTCGACAGTGCCCTGCTTTAGAAGTTATGTTTTTTTACGAAACTCATTGGATTTTTTATTTATATAATGAGCGCCTCCCACTCATTCACACGGTGCGCAGCTTGTAGGTGGTATCGCACAGATACTTGTAAAAGTTCGTCGATTGGTGCACCCGTTCGAGAATTATTTAGCCCGGGGATTTAACTGAAACACCCGGTATATACAGGGCGTTTCACAAAACACAGCTATTTGATGACGTGGGAGCTCCTCTGCAGTTCATGAAACCGGTATCGGTTTTTAAAGCGTGCCGCAGCCCCACCTAACACGTATACACATACACCGTACAAAAGTCCGACTTCATCCATGTGTTCATCAATGGTTATGAACGCCAGAAGGGTTAGCGCAGAGTCATGACGCATGTCGTGCGACACAACGGCGTAGCATCAGGAACCGGATAAATGATTCACCATGCAAGTGAATGTTGCTATGTGGTCTTTCTTCCAATGGTAACCCTGAATGCAGAAAGAAGAACGACCGTCCTATTTTCCGCATAGTCAAAATGGAGGACAATCCCTGTAGAATCCGAGCATGTCTTGTCACTACGTATCGTGTTCCGTTGAATACTGCGCACGCCGTCATGAGCTGCGTAGCGAGTTAGACACTTTCTCGGGAGATCGACAAATTGATCAAAGTTGATGGCTAATTTCTGAAGTGTGATTGATTCCTATATGATAACTCGACCTCCTCGTCATCGTCGCCAAGCATTCCGCCATCAATACATTCTCACCTGAACACGATTTGCACCTACCCAGTGTATACGCCGAATTTGGAAAATCTGAAACTGCCCGAATCGCGCTCATTTATTTGGAGCCTCGAGGACCGAGAACGAAATATCGCCGAGACTTGCAACCAGACTTGTTTTGCGCCTTTTTCGGTTACGAACACACCAGATCCAGTGGCATAGTGGTTAGGATGATCGCTTTCCACACCGAGACTGGGAGGTGACACGGGGTCGAATCCTGTCACCGACTGTGCTGTCTGAGGTTTTCCCTGGGTTTTCCGAAGACTTTCCAGACAAATGTTGGCACAGTTCCCCCTGAAGTCGGCCCAGGGCGTATAATAACCCCCCTGTCCCCCACTCGTTCCTCCTGTCCTGTTTCCATCTGTCCACGTCTGTACGCCGCTCACAGCCACAGTTGCTTCGCGGCGCTAAACCGGAATTAAAAAAAAAGATTAGGAACCTTTTTTTCCCGAATAGAATAAAGATGTCACCGGAGCCCCTTCATCGATTATAAATGGAACCACCCAGTTATACTCACTGTTACATTACGTGCGTGCTTACCGTCTGTAAATTAGTTTATGTACACACGGCGAAAAACGCAACTTATTATCCCGGTTTTGACACTCGCGCTTTACCGCTTTCCAAAGATGTTTCTAAAGCCAGACGCATCCATCTTCAGCAGCCTGTGTCGTCTGCTAGCGTACACACGGAAGCAAAACCTTTCCCTACGATTCTTAGGGTGAATTCGGGTGGTCATTTCGTGACAACGTGGCCGAGCTGGACCGCGTGACCGTTGTCACCCGAACATTAGTGCTAGGAATCTAGCGGTTGTAGTTACTTGAATCACGCGAGGGGCATCGCGGTCGCCCGTCTTCGAGTTCTGTCGTCTGCTAAATCATGTGATTTCAACGTGCGGAGCCAATGACTGCACTCGCTACCGCTGCGGTGCGGATGTGACGACACCGGATATAGTTGGGCAATCCGGTGCTGGATCGTTTTCAGAAAAGGCAAAAAAAAAGTGCTAGCTGGCAAATTCCGAGCGCTCGGAAAGCGCCACGGGAACATGTGAGATTGTACATGAGCGAACTGATGTTCTGAGGCTGGAACAACATAGAAAGGATAAATACATGCAAGGCCTCAAATTGCCTAAGAAATTAACTAAGAAAGATGGAAGTTACTGAAAAGGTTAGCCAGGCTGTAGGACTCGAACCCACGTCTTCTGAATTACCGGTCCAATTAGATGTGGGTTCGAGTCCTACAGCTGGCTAACCCTTTCAGTGACTTCCATCATGCTTCATCTTTCTTCTATGCGAGATTACTTCATTTTGGCCAAGCGAACATGACTGCTCGGTGTCTGGCAAAAAAAGTTGCTTCGAAATGACCACCCGAATTCGCCATTAGAAACTACCGCTCACCTAAAGCAGGTGGCTATCGAGGTGAACTCGCGGCATTCCTTTTGCGTTACACAAGTGCATAGTTTCGGCACGTTCGTTTTTGATTTTTTATTTTGCGATTTTTTATCTCAAAGAACTTGCTCCTTTTAGACTTTTCGTAAAACCGGGTGGATTTAAATTATGGTTGGCTTCCATTTTGGTATGTCGCATTTTCACGCAAACATTTAACTTGCACGTTTTTTTTATTTTTTATTCCAGGTACTTAGTCGCCGTGCAAGAGCTGCATATGCTTTCAGGACGCAATATAGTCTTGGCCGTCTCATGCGTCCGCGAAAATCGCATCAGTGCACCACACACAGTTTTTATGGAAAAAATAAAAATAATAAAAAGAAAACACCTTGCATGTTTCTACGTTGTGCAACACGTTGTGTATGCCTCTGACAGGCGAATGTACAAGCTCATATGGTACATTACCTTTACGAGCTGTTCCCGAAGTTCCTTGTCGTGCTTTCCCATCTTCTGTTCCTCATCGTACTGTGACAAGCACTGTTTCATCAATCTCTCATGTTGCATCTCAATATCAGTGTCAGATTCGGAACAAGTTTTCGTAAAGGCGATCTGTAAAAAAAAAAATATATGTCATGAAATGAACGGGCGCATTGCAATTCCTGGCTCCGGGAGTATGCCGGCATATAAATACTTATTAAAGTGATTGTGACAGGTCATGCTAGGTTATCAGAGATAAACGTAAAAGACCATTCTTTGCGCTGACGTTAACCTGCATTGAAAGCTTTACAGCGAAGAGGGTAATAGAATCGGAGAAAAAGGGAAATGGCTAAAAATTGGACAGTTCGGTATTTCATACTTTAAAAGCGATAAACCCCCCGTGCCGGGAAACAAATCAAAGGACGACACAACACACAGCACAGAAAGGTGAAAGTGCGCTGTGTGTTGTGTCGTTCTTGGACTTGTTTCCCGGCACGGGGGTTTTATCACTTTTAAAGGAGAAAATGGGCACTGCGAATACCGTAACTCATGCAGCTCTGGCGTCACACCCCTGGCCACCGCCAGTGAGGCAGCGCACGAGAAATCACGAGATTACGGTTGCGAATCGCAATGGAGGCAACTCTGAGAGCTGTGACGCCTGGACTTCGCCCGAGAGTTCGTTCGAGGGCTTGTATCTCGCTAAGTACGACGCGCCGAAGAATAAATTTTTTACTCGGTATTCTGGTACGCAGTAGGATTCGTCCATGATGTGATGAACCACATATATTAAGGCCTGCAAGCTCCTTCAATATAATTATTATGCAGGATGTTTATTTTTATCCGTTACTGATTTTTATTAAGCAGAGCCAAATTGGTGCCGTTTTTGCAGATGAGTTGGCAAGGTGAACATTACCTAGCACAGGGTATGTAACCGCAGGATCATTGTATGTCTGCCAAAATTCATTAATTAACTCTTTCCCTATGGGGTTTCCGTAAGGGATCCGTACTCACCGGATCCCACTTCGAGCTAGACTCTCGCCCCACTCTCTCACAATATTGCTTTGTCACAGGCCACATCCAGCCCATAATCGCTGTGCCCTCAAAGCTCTCCTCACCTTTCTGGACACCATAGGACTTCGATCCTTATTGTTATTGTCATCATTTCATTCCCTTCATAGCCACCAGCAATGGGGCAGAGTATCGCCCATGGCGATGAAACTCCCCATTCATCATCTGGTAATAGAGTTGTTGTTTGAGAATTTCGCGCAAGAGGGAGATATTCCAGGATAGCGGGAGGTATTCCTCGTTGAAAGACATTTCATGTTTTAAGAACCCTTAAACGCGCACGTGTATTGAAACATCGATCGCTGAATTTCGCTATGCAAGTAAGGCGAAACAAGAAATACGCACTTTTCCAGAATAGAAATGACACGTCCTTCACCTATCTTGTCAACGGATTAGCTCTTACACCAATCAGCTCCATCGCTCCAAAGCAAGTGGCCCTCCCACGTTGTTTGCATGCCGCTTTTTCTGAGCTTCAAAAGATGTTAGTTCTTGTTTCGTTTCATTAACATAGCGACATGCAGCAGGGGATACCTCAACACACGTGCGTGTTAAAGGTTTTCTCTTTTTCCATAACATGGAACGGCTTCAACTAGCAATACCTCCTTTTCTATTAACTCACTTTGCGCGAAATCTCCTACTTAAAAAGTTGAATAATGCATCTTGATGTAATTAGACAATATAACTCAGCTGCAAATACGGTACCTACTTGGCGTTCTTAATTTCTAATAAAGATTCTGTAAAGAATAAAAATTAACACCCTGTATATTATATCATAATATATATTGCATTCTGTAACAAAATGCGTTAGTGTGTTAGGTTAACCTTGAAACACCTAACATAATGTGTCAGTGTGTTTCAAGCGGTTGTAAAGTAACGGACATCGAACATTTGATGTCAGGTGACTTCCTCGCCAAGAACAGGATAATTACCGTAACTATTTAAGATAAAAACACAATTTCAGGGACGTGTTGTGTTCATGAGGTGAGCACCACAAGCGATACCATGACAAGCGTTGTCCATACATGGCCTATTCCTCATGACGTTGACTATTCCACCTGTCTTGTGAATGGTGACGTGAATCTCAACCGACCGTGCGTATAAGCACTACGTGAGCTGACAAGAAATAAAGCAACAAATAAGAAAGACTTCATGTCGATGTCATTTCGATACCATGGGAGAATCGTGCTGACGCTTTTTCCCATTGTTTTTCCAAATTTGATTTTTTTCTGGTATTACACTGCACAGAGAAAATATCTTGCATAGTGACTCCCGATGAACAGCTTGAAGAACGAGGCAGGTTTTGCACACGCGTTCAATGTCGCCTCATTGGTCGTTTAACACGTTCTTTGAGTTGGGATTCAGAAAACTGCTGAGACACGCGGAAATGTATGTCTGCGTTAGGCGAATGAGAACGATAAGCTACGGTGCCTGAGGTCATTATCCGTAGCCCTGTAGTAACAAAGGACGCTTTAGTGGCAAACGCGCGTCTGTGACACTTTTGCATTATCGATTGAGGGTATACTTTTATGGAGATATTGTTTTAACTGGTTGACAGAAATATGTTCCGGCGAAAGAAACATGTCAATACGTGGCTTACCCCTTCCATTGCGGTTTCATATTTCTTTATGATTTCGTCGATGATTCGCTTGTTGTGGACGAATGCGGTTGCCTGTGAATATAATGAACATTGAAGAAAATTTCTGCCTGGACATCAAAGTACGTCAGATATAGGAAGAACAGGCAGTTCGTCGTTGCATTCATTTATCCTCCTCGACATGTGAGAGGCAAATTCCCCTAAAAATTACGTCACGTGTATTCGATTCTGTACTACAAAAATCATGGGCAGTCAAACCTACATTGAAGACAGACATGGGTTGAGGGAGCTCCTTCTGGTTGAAGATGGTGAAATAAGTCTGAAATAAAAGAACCAATTTTCACAGTCTCTTTTCCCCAAAAGTACAGGGCTCAATATAAATAAGTCGTAATATGTTTACGGTGACAGACAACAATGAAGAACGGTTGGAAAATCGCGTCAGCAGATAACGATTTTTTTCGACCTAGGTGAAATGAAGTTATGCATTCGTCGTACGTACACACATACATGCAAACTTACATACATACATACATACATACGCGCATACATACTCACATGCACGCATTGATTCATACATGCATTCATGCAGACCCTGCGCGAAAAACCTCCAACTACACACACATACAGTACGCGAAAAAGAGTTTACCGAACGCGCTCCAGCGCGTTCCTTCCTCTGAGTGACACCCCATAGCAGGGAAAGGGATAGTACACGCGCTTTCAGACAAATGCCTATGTAGCCCATGCAGTCACCTGTTTGCAAGTTCCTACGGTCCCATTCGCTACTAGCGTGTCAGTCTGAGGGAGGAATGCGCCGGAGCATGTTCCGAGTTGCGGAGTTGCCACTCCGGAGTTGGAATGATTCCGGAATCACTCCACATTTAGCAGAGCCCGGAACGGAATTGGAATTGATTGTCGGAAACTGTCCTAGGAATGGGAATGGAATGGTCTGGGTGCCCCGGTGGCAGTTTTGGTTTCAACGTGCTGGTTTCTGCCCCCGCACCCTTTGCATCACTCCTGCACACGGTCAAGAGTGAAATAACATTGTCTTTGTGCTCTTTCCGTGCTTGGGGATGTCAATCTCCTCTAGCACTGCTCGACTTGCAAGTATGGTTACCGGTCCTTTTCTTTTATTGGGTGAATTAACGGAATGGAATTGGGTTGCCAAGCCATACCAGGAGTGGAAACTGATCATACCTTTTCATTCCGAGGAATTTAAAGGAATGGAATTATGGGAAATTTCCATTCCTCGGAATTGAATTGCAACGGAATGGGAGACCCAATTCCGCATCCCTGGTACATACATCCATGCATACGTACATGTATGCATTCGTGCCTGCATACATACTTACATACGCGCATAAATACATGCATACACACCTATATTTACCTCTCCGCCCAGCCCTCCCACTGGGCTATGGGCCTTGGTTGCCATTTTTAAGGAGTCATAACTTTTAAAGAGATTTGGCTACCTACCAGCAATATAGATCATGGCGTGTGTGTGTGGATCATAATCAGATCATGGTGTGTGTCGTATTTTTCAAAACATACTGTTTGCGCATACTGATTGGATCTTTAACTAGTCATAATTTCTATCACAGTTGTGGCGTACTATAGCTTTAGTTCCATTAATTCAATTATCATCATCATCACGTGCATACACGCATGCACTCATCACTACAGATATACATACATGCGCACGTACGCACAGAAACAGAAGAACAAAACGAAGAAATTATCACGATGTCCTCCTTCCGTGACTGTAAGGATGTATAATGTACAACGGACAGAGCTCACCTGAAACATGCACACGAGCTCCTTGCACGTGACAATCCTTCCATTGATCTTTTTGGGAACTAGCCTTTCAGGTGAGAGAAGGTAAGACATGAGGTTCTCCAAGTGATACTTGAAATCTTCAGATATATCTGTGAATGAAGATTGGCATTGTCAGGTATTTATGTACTTGAGGGTGTAGTTGTAGTTGGAAAACAGTAGGAAAGGCGTTCAAGCGAATGAGCGATGTATGGCAGAATTCCTCCAGTTGCGCTGGAAGTGGAGCGGTTGGGAAATGGTGCCTGTATGAGCGATACATCAGAGATGCCACATTATTAAAGCGCTAAACGCAAAGGCGACGCACAACCGGGTGTTCACTTTCACAGATTCGTTCGGAAGACTATACTGGTGTTTAAGCAGAACGAGGCTCTAGTAACTTCTATGGCCGTGAGACACAGAGCTGGACTTGTTTGTAAGACACGGCGAAAAAGCATGTCCGCTGTTGCCTTTGTGTGTCTCGCTCCCAGATTTTTATCAACAAGGTTCTGTGCTGAGGCAGATGTTCACTCATTGATCATGTCTCGCCCTTGCCCTTCTGTTCTCGAAGATGTGCTCATATCGCAGTATCATTGGAACACCTCTTCCCATTCGTGAGCCCTGATAGATTGCTTTAGAAACGTTTTCCGTACACTGTTGTTGTGTTAATTGATTCGCAGAATTGTGCTCCTGTTAGTCAGCGATAACTGCTCAGCTCATGAAATTTAGCGGTAATGAAAATGTCGACACGCAGCGGCCGTTGCTCGTAGACATTACGCAACTGCCTGAGTCACCGCGTTACCGATTTCGAAGCTTATATTCCGCATAAAACGGCGTCTTAAAATGAACATCGTTCTACAAGTACGACAGCGAATGGCCATATTGTATGTGAATCGCTGTCGACATACTAAACGGGCTTCATTACGACGGGTAGCGCGGATCTCAGCAAGCCAACACGTGACCGAGTGTGTGACTTTAAATTTAGCGTGCGCTTGCTTTTGTGTGAGAGCTACATGAATGCGTGAACCATGACCAATGCTTTCATCCTACGACCTTCCTACGTACTCCACCGAGGGAGATCTACGATGGTTGAATTTGAAGGAACCTTACCACGAAGTCTTCCGTCGAAACCCGCGTTCTCTACCGCGTCACCAGGTCTGGGCAAGAGGAAACATTTCACTTCGCTGAAGCTGTTTCGGATATTTTCACGTAGTTCGGAAACTTCACTTGGCAGTGTGAGGTCCCTTTGAAGGAGAGGGTGAAGCAGCGCTTCTCCTCCTTCCAGTCCGAACGACTTCTCTCCGTGATATTGCCAGTCGCGAATGAGGAACAGCAGCTTCTGGAACACTTCCTTGCCCTGGCCGTCAGCACTTCTAGCCATGTTAGCATACTCGGCAAATAGCTGTCAGAAGGGGAAAAATCGATACAGACTGAGAGGAAGTAAAACTTTTTCTCTTCATTTTTTCGCTTTCTTTTTTGGCGTATGACTCCACAAGTCTCATTCACCCGAAACACTCGTTGGCCCCAAGGCAGGGTCGCTCTTCGACTTAAATACATCAACTATTGCCGCTCTATGTGCCCCGACCTCACGCATCGGTTCTGCGTTCCTATCTGCTGCATAGGTTAGGTTAGGAACCAAAAATTACTTAAATTATACCCAATAAATGGGTAATATTGGGATAATCTCAGGAATACCGGAGCAATATTGGACCGGTTTTTTGAGCGTCCAGCCAACATTGGGTCAAGATTCTGTGTTGCTTGAGTACATATTTTAAAATAATATGGTAGAAAAATGTAGAACTCTGGGGTCAACTTGGATTACATGAACTCAGATCCGGGATCAACTGACGCAACATTGTAATCCAGAATGTTTCATATGACGGACCAGATCTTCTAGAAAATGGTTTCGTAGCTATGCTTCCAAGACAGTAGCCTCATTAGGCAAACGACGTAACCGATGGCCATGCTGTGTGAAACAACGCACATCTAATAATGCACATTTATCGTCATTGAGGTACACAGGTAATTTTAACGCTACAGAATGCTTGTACCACGTACTACCGAAAACATCCCACACGTTGAATTCAATTAAAATACCATTACCTAATTAAAAGCCCTTGTCCGCAATCCAGTGTCTGCGATAAATTTTTATCCTCTACGGAATATGAGAGCAGCACAAGTGTCGTTCCAGCAGTGGAGTTATGCGTCCAGGCGGACACCCTCAGGAGGATAGTGTCAATACAAAATGACTAATTATAAAAATTCACTAATTAAAATTTTAATTATGGCATTTTCGCAGTAGCAAGATACGGGAACGGGGGAGAGTCGTCATTGAAACTCATTCTACATCTTACAAAATCAGAAACGAGAGTGGGCCGTGAAGTATCCATCGTTGAAATTCAGTATGCAAATGGGCCGCCAAACGAAACAAAAAAGTGCCCACAAGGATGCATGGTCTACGCCAAGGGGAGCTTATTTGGGCCGGAAAGCAGTTTATCTGGCCTGTAGATCGTCACCCGCTTCAACCATTTCCATTGGTCCAAATCACGTGGCCCTGTGACGTGGATTGAGCGTTGTACTCCTTGCGTCGCAAACGGTTGCCCTTCCGACTCATTTGCGCATCAAAATTCAGTGATAGATATGTTAACGCACGTGCGTGTATCGAAATTTGTTAGTCGTGGAATGGCTTTCAACGAGGACAGCCTAGGATTCTGACATGTCGCTTTTTCCGAAATCTCCTAATGATAAAAAAAAATGTGACTAATCAATTTCAAGAAATGAGTCATCTCGCAGTTGCATGGTTCCTTCTAGGCAATATCCGCCTGGCCGTATAAATGAATTGCAAAAACCACTTTTCCTGCTAGCAATTGTTTGTTCATCTGTTAGTTTAATTTAGCTTATATTTTATTAGTTTCTATAATAATTTATATACGAAGAATAAGGGCTAAAAATATACGCACTGTATAATATTTGTCGCAAATGGTCTACTGGAGAACTACTATGTGATAGTGTGGGACTACCTGCATGATTCATGACCCCATATGACTATTTCCTTGTTTACGGCTATACATAGACTTTTTGTAGCAATCACTGCTTACTGCACTACTAAGTGATAGTATGGGACTACCTCCATGATTTATGCCCTGATATGACTATTTCTATGTTTACAAGTAGAAATGGACTTCTCCATGACTATACGTACTATATGCACCGCTATGGAATGGTATGGGACTACTGGCATGATTTATTTCCTCATATGACTATTTCCTTGTTTATAGCTATGCACTGCATTTTTGTGGCTTTCACTTTTCACTGCACTACTATGGGATAGTATGGGACTACCTGCATGATTTCTGGCCTGATACGAATATTTCTGTGCTTATAGGTATAAATTGGCTTTTCTATGACTACGCCTACTATACGAACTACTATGGGATGGTAGGGGACTACTGGCACGATTTATGGCCAGTTATGACTATTTCCTTGTTCAGAGCTATAAATTGACTTTTTCAGACTATTACTGCTCTATGCACTGGTATGTCGTAGTGTGGAACTACCTCATTTATGACCCCATATGATTATTTCCGTGCTTACTGCGTTACATTGACTTTTTGTGACTATGCCTGGCATTTGCATTACTATGGCACTAGTGTGGGACTGAGTGCATGGTTTATGACCTGGTATGACTATTCCCATGTTTATGGACAGAAATTGACTTTTTGTGACTATCTCTGCTCGATGCACAATGGGACGGTATGGGACCACTGCATTATGAGCACTATTTCAACTACCTTGGGATAATTTAGGATACCTGAATGATTTATCAGCTGTTGTCACCATTTCCTGGTTTGTAGATACAAATTGATTTTTATGAATACGACTATTCTTTGCACAACAAAGGGATATTATCCGGCTACCCGCATCATTTATGACCTGCTGTTATACTTCCCTGGTTTATGCTACAAATAGTCTTTTTGTGACTACGACTACACCGTACACTACAGTGGGACTGGAATTCTAAGATGATGAATGGGCAGTTTCATCGCCGGAGGCGATACTCTACTCCATTCTGGTGGTGATGTGGGCTTCAAATAATCAGCCCCGTCGCAATAAGGATCCTCGTCCGATTGCGTCCAGAAAGGTCAAAAGAGCTTGGTGTGCAGGGAGTTGGAGAGCTGGATGCGGCCAGATATAGTATGAGACTACGCGCACGATTTATTACATGTTATGACCTTTTATATTTGTAGCTTCGAATTAACTGCTTATAAATACGTCTTGTACTTCTTACACTCCAGTTGGATAATATAAGACTGCCTGATTTGTGACGTGTTATGAAATTTCTGGTTATGGACAATGGACAAACAAGGGAACTTTTTATAATTATGGCTATCTCCTTACATCACGATTGCATAGTACAGAGCTATGTTCAAGATAACGCTTGCTATAGGACAGTTCAAGATCGGGGCCCACACCATTTTAAGAGAAGAACGATGAAGCGCAGAGATTCGCGAATTTCGTTGTGCTATACGCAGGAATTAGGCCATCAATCTAGACAAATATTTATTTCTGTATTGCGCAAAATTAAATATGATGGCATGTCTGCATTCGTTCAGAGAAGAATCAGTTATAATAAACTTTAACGATAAGCAAGAAACGTGAACAGAAATATAAGCAAAACATTTTTGTTTCCATCTTGAGAAAACGAAACGAAAATGACATTCAAGGGTTACAACAATTTCACAAACAAAATTCACCGAACATAATTCATTCTTAACAAAATTTCCTCTGTTTACACATTGTTGCTACAGGGCGCGATCCGTAATGGCGTGAACACATGGAACGATCTCAAACAAACAGAAACCGAAACCAGCGTTCATGATATCTTGGGGAGGATAATACAAACAAAAATTCAACTTCTTGAGGTAGTGGAAACTGATTCGAAAACGTTATTTCATGTAGCCAACCCTGGTTAGAAGTGAAGATAGGCTAGGCTAGGCTAGGCTAGGCTAGGCTAGGTTAGGTTAGCTTAAGTTACGTTATCTTTGGTTATGATAGGTTACGTTAGGGTAGGGCGGGGCTGGGTTGCATTGGGTTGGGTTTTGTCAGATTAGTTTAGGTTAGGTTAGGTCAGCTTATGGTAGGTTAGGTTAGGATAGGGCAGGTTTAGATTGGCTTGGGTTGCATTCAGATAGGCAGCGTTGGGCTGGGTTGGGTTGGGTTACGTTAATTAGATTAGGTTAAACAGCACGGCTAAGCTTTCGGTTAAGCTTTAGGTTAGGTTGAGATACATAGTAAGGATAACCTGTTTGTGTTTCTCTTCGTAAACGCGCTGAGTCTCTCTTCGTTCATACCCAATCAGGTGACACATGTCCTCAAATCAGACTTATAGGATGGCATACAACATTAGTAGCGACACATAACAGCTATGCTTACCTGGTTGTACTCCGTCATTATTTTACGAGAACGTTTGCACATGTCTTAGCTGCGATGGAGATCTTGGAACGGTACCAACCCGTTATTTGCTGGGTATGTGTTGCATGTGTTGTGGGTATGCGGGTGTTTGTAAAAAATGTCATGCTTGTAAAGAGCTCATCCTTTGTAACAGCGACTAAATTTTGCGATGTGTGCTAGCCTTGAAACCTCTACTCAGTCTCATAATTGCAAACGTTCCTGCAGTTTTGTTGCTCTGCCCTGAGAAAAGTCCCTACTGCTCGCTTTTTATATACTATACGTACCCACAAGCGCAATGGGCCTTAATGGCCCATTGAAACCATGAAACCCAATATTAAAACATGAGTTTCACCAACGCTGGCTAACTTTGAACCGAGATCAAGGGTTGCTACAGCTTGAAGTTAACATTCAATACTTTAATTTTAGAAACGTTAGTTGGTGACGTGATGAATGTTAGAGTGAAATAACTTCCGTTATAAAGCACAGTTAAGGTTTTATTAAAGTTAATGGACCGTTCATCTCGGTTCATTTGTTAATTGGCGTTGGTGAAATAGGGCCTAGGTGTTCTTGACGTATAATGCAGAAAAAAATAAAAAAGATTCCATTCACTGCACATATTCCCGATATATCAGCGAATTGTGTCAGGTATATCAAGAGCTATTTCTTTCACAATGACACAGTCTGCCTTCAGTGTCTGCACATCAGCTGTAATGCTGTTCACATACTCTACACATTCACGAATTGCATTCTGCTGTGAGAGATAAGCCCTAAAGTTATCAGGAACACCCTCAATTGCAACCTTCCTTGTTCTTCTGGTGGCTGTGACATCGTCCATGGTCCATGTGAGGCTGTCGGTACAACTGGTATCATCTTGCCAAAGGGAAAGCATGTTCATGAAGTTGCGAACCTTCCTGGCAGTGCCCTTGAAGTAATGGTGTTTCGATTCATATCGCATACACCAGATGCACCAGGTAATGTACTTTGCAAGGTTTGCGGCAACGTTCCCACACCGCCTTTCAGGATGTCCAAGTGGTACTGATGTTGTGACGGAGTGTGCAACACAAAGTCCTGCTCTCGGTGCTTGCTGTTTATGTTGCAATGTAGTGCCATACCGAACCTGCAGATGTATCCATGATTGAAGATGGCCTTGTACCCCACAATACCATGACTTGAAAGAATATCACCCGAGAGACAAGCATACTGCCTATGACGTTTCTGTCGTTTACACTTATCCCTTCTGTCTCCAAGCTTTCCACGTCCCGGTGCAGCAATTCAATTATTTTATCCATCCCATAGCTCTCTATGTATTTCTTTTTGCAGATGAGTACCAAATGGATGTGCGAACCATGTGTCCTCAGGAGAGCTGCTGCATTGAAAACTGCAGTACACCGCCATGAGTTTGTGTGTTAGTCTTTGTGCTCCTCCGGGGTTGCAAACTTCAATCAAACTTCAAACAACTCAAACTGATTTTTCTCGTCGGCGTAGAGATGGATACACAACTTTTGGTGATCACTGCAAAAATACTCATGGACTGTAAAGGGGGACCCATCAAATAGAGAGTTCAGCACGCTGTCACTGTGAGTGTGGTAACCTGTGAACGATGCACTGCACAATTCGATGTAGGACTTCAGAACTTCCAAGCCTGACACATACTGGTAGCTTGCACGTGCACCACTTGCTTCATCTAGGGACACGCTGAGAGGCAAGACGGACCTGAGCCTGTCCTACTAATAGCGCTTACGGCCTGCCTTTGTAAGCAAGTGTGAAAGTTCTCGATCAATGTAGGGCCCAACAGTTTCGGGAGACTGTTCTGATAGGTGTGCTCCTAACTTGTGAAGCAGTGACATCGTGTCATTTGCAATATCATTTATGGTGAAGTACGGAAGTTTTTTTTCTCTCTTTCCACTTGACTAACAGCTGAGCAAAGTTTTTCCTTAGACTGTCCTCCGCTATTCTTCCATGGCTCTGCTGCTTCTAATTGGAGTGGTGTCTAGTACTAATGATGCCTAGTTCGGCTTCACCCTCCTACTGCAGAGGTCTCCTCACAAAGTGAGTAAAGTGCATTGCGTTCTCACCCCGGGGTACATCAGGATGCAGTATACTAGCGGGTACATTCTAGGTCCTCATCTTTGCGAGGATGTGACGCCGAGAGAAACGGAATGACTCAAATGTTACACAGCAGCTTCCCAAATCACATTTCCAATGCATCCGCTCGTGCCTGTGGTATGACCTTATGTGACACAGGAGCGATTTCAGAGTGAAGGCCCTGTGACCTCAACGGAGACACTGGAAGTGCCTGACTGGAGGCATCTGTAATATGATGACATTGGTAAGTTAGAACCACACCTAGGGTTGTCAATCCCAAGCCATTTTTGCAGTCCGTGATTTTTTTGCTGTCAGCCCCGGGATCCCGGGACGGGATTTCGGGATTGTAACGAGTTTAGATGCTTGCTTCCAAGTATAGTCCTGCGCGGATTAGAATTATCTGACCTGCATCCGCCCGCAGCCCGCATAATTTCTCCAAAAGCTCACCCGCACCCGACCCGCTACCCACAACGCGAGTAACGTGGACGTGTAAACTGAGGATACTCCCTGGTATACGCCTGACGCTCTGATGTGTCTGTGTGCACGGTTTCTTGTACGACATCAGCGCAGGGGGCAAAAGGTGCAAGCGAGTGTTGCGATTTGAGGGATAATGATACGCAACGCGATATGGACAAAGAGTGACACACAGGCGCTGTTGCACCCTAACGGTGTGAGCGTTACGTTTGTCCCGCCCTTGTCAACGACCTTTTACGTCATATTTCCAGCCACTGCGGTAGAGACGCGAAAGAAATTGAGCAACTCGGTATACTTTCTAATAGTGTTTTGGTAGAATGCGTCGACCACCGAACCCGACCCACTACTCGCAGGGAACGGAAAACCTAGACGCGCCTCCCGCAACAACGTGCGAGTCACCCGCGGGTGCTCGCAGGTCCAACGGGTCGCGCAGGACACTACTTCCAAGTTTATATAACCTCAGTGTGACTCTATCGGCGTGTTGTGCCCAGTTCCTGCCCGGTTTCTCAATTATACCCTTTCGTGAAGGAAAGCACCTGAAAATTCGCAGTGTAAGCACATTAGTGATATAGTGACAGCGGAATGGTTGCATTTTATTATTTTTGCTATGATAATGCCACTTCTTTTATTCATCTACATTTCGCTGTTTCAATTGGGAAGAAGCGACACCCCCTATACGCTTCGAGTAACAGGGTTGCTCTATATTTTCCTCAAACGGTATAACATTCCACGTCAATGGACAACAGCAAAAAAAAAAAAAAAGAAAAAGAGAAAAAGAAAGAAAAGGAAACAAAAAAACAACAACTAAGCGCTGAACGGTTTACAACACCGTCGCTGTGTGGCTATCACTATGTAAAACGATTAAGACACAACCTCAGAAAGCACACCGCGTCGAGGGTGGTGCCCCCAGTTCGGAGCGAACGTTTGAACAAGTATTGACTGTCGAACTGAAGGTCCGTTCAGCTTCTGCGCTAGAAGAAGCGGCGGTCAGCAAACACATGTGCGCAGTTGTAGGCAGCAGTCCTCTGCCACCTCCACTCATCAAGAGCGTCATTTTCTTGCGAAGGATTGGGCCTGCGCCTGATGGCCCACAGGTGTTCGATTTTCCTGTTGATTTTCTCTCACGAAATCCAGGGATATTCCGGAAGGAATCGCAGGACTTCGGGACGTCGAAAATTGGCTGGGATCCAGGGATTTCGGGGTTCGGGATATCCCGATCACAATCCTACCCACACTATGCACTTTTTTTTTAATTGAGTGTAGAGCACTTCACGAGGAGAGCAATAAGAGGAAACCGGAGGTGTCTTTGTGGCACTATGTTCGAAACAGGTCCTATGTTTGACGGAGCACCTGATTGTAACTCAGGTAACAGAAAAGCGGCGTGGCTCTCTTTGTGAAGCGCTACGTACTGCGCGCAAAGCACATCGTAAACTAAAGTAAAGTAGCCTGCACAAGTTAGGGGGCATGTAATATACAGTAGAGAAGGAAGATATTGATAATGATTCTAGCCATAGGGGCGAAAATAATTAATTTTATTTATTTGTTTGAATATACTGGAAACCCCAAAAAGGGTTCAAGTAGGGTTGGTGCAACATTTTACTAAAAATAGCACTAGATGCGTATACGAAGAGGGGAGTCAAGTCCTGTAGATCACATAAACAAAATACAGAAGCCGACACTGAAGATTTTTGTTTAAGTTTAATTTGTACAAGCTTTCGCGTGGAGGTCCACGCTTCCTCAGGTACCAAAAACTACCAAAAACTACCAAAAACTACGTACCTGAGGAAGCGTGGACCTCCACGCGAAAGCTTGTACAAATTAAACTTAAACAAAAATCTTCAGTGTCGGCTTCTGTATTTTGTTTTTATAAAAATAGCACTCTGAAGTTTTGCTTTTTTAAGATAGACACACATGCAAACATACGCATACACATACAAAAGTGTGGACCATTTGTTCAGATTAGCATTAAATGAATTTAACGTCGGTACGTACCCTACATATACAGGGTGTCCCAGCTAAATGTGACCATATTTTTTAAAAATATATCAATCACTTTTTCCGAGATGAAATCAATTGCAATATAGCATATGCTGAAGGGCACTCCCTAGGAGGGCATTAGCAGACTCTTAAGGCAATGTCTTAATTAACTTTCAATAATTAACTTTTTAATTATAAAAGATACGAAGTTGTTCCAATGAGAACATCTGATCTCTTCGGTCACCAGATACCAAAGCCGTTTTCAGAACAGAAATCCGTTCGATAGATCGTTAGCAAAAAAATCGTGAAGGAACACAATTTTTTCTTTATTTTATTCATTGCGCATCTCTAGAGACGCGTCTTTCCTTCACCCCCAATACGAGAGGTTGAAAGAGCACACTATCGCCTCTTCCGTCCTGGAAAAAGATTAAAAGAGAACAGAAAATGCAGCCCAAGATAAGGGTAGTTGCGATAGAGACAACCGATACATTTGTTTTTGTTTTGTTTCCGCAAGTTAAAGCTAATCTTCGACGCATTGCGCGGCACTGTGCTCTTTCACTCTCTCACACCGGGGGTGAAGGAAAGACGCTTCTTCGAAGATGCGCAATGAACAAAATAAAGAAAAAAAAAAGGTGTTCCTTCACGAATTTTTGCGGACGATCTATCGAACGGATTTTTGTTCTGAAAACGGCTTTGGTATCCGGTGACCGAAGAGATCAGATGTTCTCATTGGAACAACTTCGTAGCTTTTATAATTAAAAAGTTAATTATTGAAAGTGAATTAAGACATTGCCTTAGGAGTCTGCTAATGCCCTCCTAGTGAGTGCCCTTCAGCATATGCTATATTGCAATCGATTTCATCTCAGAAAAAGTGAGATATATATTTTTTTAAAATATGGCCACATTGAGCTGGAACACCCTGTGTGCGCAGCACGGTTCAGTTATGACATTGACAGGTGAACAGCTCAACGGCTCATCTGAATTCGCAGAGTGGCACCACCCTTCTCTGCCTGCTTTACAGCTTGAAAACAAAACGGATAACACAATCACAGACACACTGTGCACACTATTGTGTCTCCTGTTAACTCCTCATCATACAGTATCTGAAATAGAACTTCGGTTTAGCGACAACGGCAATTCCATTGTTTACTACTTGCTTAGAAGTGTCACAAACTTCTTGGAAGAATTGTGCGTACCCTGGTTAAGCGATAGGCCGCAAAAGACGGAGGCTGGGCTTTTTTTACTTGTTAGTCCTTGCACGAATAACGCCAACAAGTCACCAGCGCCATTCACAGCGTCGGCCTTGTTTATGTTTATCTAATGCGTTCCTCCTTTTCAGTGCAACATCGGCAGCGTAGCGCGGTTTTGGAATATGTTTTTTTTTTTTTCATTTCTTAAGTTTGTCATTGTGTACTTCTGGTTCCAACATTGAGCGATTGCATCTTGTTGTTTTGTGCGCATCAGCCTGGTTGTTGTCTCAAACGCGGATGTTGTAGGAAAATTTAGGTTCAGTGACGCGGTGTCTCATTTGGTGATGCCACTGGTAGGCGACACATTTGAGAGATAGCTTCACGTAACACTTCTGTGCATTGTGGTCAAGCCCATTTCAAATAACGCTCACGCTTAGCAGTGTTTGAAAATTTAGCGGAACTATTCAATTAATTTATTTGTGTTGCGGGAATGACAACTTTAAGATTCTGTGAAACCCATTGAAAAAGCGAAAATCCCGCTAAACTACGAAGAAACGAAGTGGGCTTACGCGCAATTCACGGAGGTGTTAGGTAAAGCCATCTTGCGTGTGGTGACGCCCACCAGAGGGATGCCAAAACGGCTCTTCGAGAATGTTCGTTGCTATCGCCGGTCATAAACGTAGACAAGGACAGATTTCAGGTAATAACTTTGCCCGGTAGGCAGTATTTTCTGAGTTACAGCAAAACGTAGAGTAAGCAGCATACTGTCACGAAACTTATTGTTCCATCAGGTCTTCGACGAAGTCTTCCAAAGGAAGATAGACATAGCGGACGACGATCTCAACGCTGACAAGCCTGAAGTGTTTGTGTTGACTGTGTGAGTCCCTTATTGCTTTCAAACGCGTTGCATTATTAATGAAAGGGATGCGTTCATACGTAACACCATGCCCTTCATGATGCTTCGTGTACAACTCACTTGCACGTAGTTTGTATTTCACTCTTAATGGCGACTGATCTACGATTTAATTCGCCACGAGGATGCCATTTTTACTGTCCCAGTTGCGTCCAACGGCAGTGGAAATACCTGAAACCATCCACTCATCTATTGTTACTGAACGCTCAGTACCTGGCGGTTTAAACCTCTTAGTGCGAAAAGTAATTGCTATAAATTTCCGCTCATACCGCGGACTGTTAGGAAATGCAATGAACCAGCACAGACGTTAATGAGCTGTGCTACGCCTAATCACGTTTACAAATTGTTAGCGACAGTTTTGTAATCGTGCCACTGCTTCATTATTGTTTTGACTTCGATAAATTCACTAAAGGCTCACTTACATTTACTTCGGTAAACCAGTAGTATACCGATGACAAGTGTAATAATGGTGATAACAAGGGTAATAATCATGCAAGAGTATCAGCTGTTGACTCAGCAAGATGCTTCCAAAGGCGTAGAAGCCGCAAATGAAGATGTGATAGTCATGGTGACAAGAAAACAAATACGGTGCTGTCAGGAAGCAACAGATGGTGAAGCTGCCTTGCCTATACGATTAACAAATGCGAACGTCGGAAGAACCGTATGTCACACCTTTCATTCATTTGTCAATAGAGCTTGGTGCACAATTATTGGTGTGTCCCGGAATCAGTCATGACGTATTTTCTACGGTTTCAAAAGTATTTATTCACACATATAACAGGATGATGACACATGCAGGATTGCGCTTGCCCAAAATAAATAGAAGCTAATATAGCTAAAATAGAACTCTTACAAACCACCGCAGCCAAGCGAAATCACAACATGAATAGAGCAATGAGAATGATTTGCCTGTACAAAATTTAAAGCTCTCCAAAAAAAGAAAAAAGAAGTGAAACCTTGCTGATGTTCAATGGATGTCAAGGGAACATGACAAAATATCCCCATCAAAATCTCTCATTGTTTTACCACTGGGATTGGACGTTTGATCTGGGATGATCAATATTTCTAGTTTGCAGGCATGTGGAGGCAATAGCCTCATTAGCATATTTTTTCAACTCATGCCAGGTGAAGTAAATTTAAAAATGCCGTATTGTGCGGCTGAAGCTGACACTCATCGCGACACACGAAAAAGCCTAAGAGTAACTTGGATTTTCAGTGATGGAAAAATTTTCAGTAAATGCTCGGTCATGTGGTTTTAACTTTTGTATACCCCATTTTTGTCACACGTAAAATAAATAAATAAAAATAAGTAAGGGTACTCGCACTGGCAACAGCACATGTGCCAATTCATTGCAAATTCTATGCCAAATCAGGCGTCACTCTGAAGTGCATGTTGCATTTCTGTAGCGTTTAATTCGTTCGCTTGCCATTACATTGTTTTTCGCATTTGTACATTTGTATTTCTCTCTTCTGCTTTATGTATGGTGCACCGGTATCAAACGCCTAGCAGATGTTTGTGGCCACAGAACGCGGAAATAAATACGTGTAAGAAAACGAGGTCGGCTTGTGGTCCGCAATCTCCTGTTCTACAGAAACCGACTCTCAACACACACCGACAGTAGAATTTCCCAAAATTAATCTAAAAATCTAAGACAAAATTTGACCTTGCAGGAGCAGTGGAGATCAACAACAGCACGAGGTTGTGTGATGGCGTAACCCTTCATGGGTTTCATGCAATTATGAGTTTCCTCATGTTGGATTACGCCAGTGAAGTCAAGAAATTTCAGTGCATTAATTCCCTTTCAGACCTCCGTTGCATACAGGCCCTGAGGGTCGTCAGCGAGGTCTTCAAGGAGAAAAGGGTAGTGGATACTTTATTTCTACATGAGTCGGTGATCAGTATCATCATTTTATGCTCACTTAACCGTGGACAAGCATAGTGCATTCTCCTCAGTGGCGGAGCGTGCAGGGGGCCTTGGGGGCAGCGGGCCCGGGTGAAGAATTTTGCCGGGCGAAAAATGTCTGTGAGTAACAACAATGCCGGCTTCTATGGCAGACAGAGAAGTTCGTTTCTCCTCCACAGAAGACTTCTGTTTATGTGTGCACAAAATAACATTGTTGCACTGGGTGACATGGTTGAGATTCTCAAGAAAAGCATGCACAGTATTTCATTTTACATTTCTTCCAGCGCACCAAATACTGCATGCTGTTCTCAAACCACAAAAGGGAGTTCGGGGGATGTGTTTATTGGAAGCAAAAAGAAAGAGAGGAAAGTTTTGTCCGGCATAGGCTGGTTTGCTATTGCTTAAGAAAAGAAAAAGGAAGAAGCATAAAAAATACACATTCCCAGTTGCGAATGAACAAGTGGGTGATGGGGTGCTGTACACCCCTTACCCTGGGAACCTGAAATGCTTTGTGGCCAACCCCCATGGAGCGAATATCCTGCGAAAAAGTTGTTGCATCAAGGAAGAACACGACTGCAACGGTCCTGATCACAGTGAACAAAAACTACACCGACCCTCTGTTCAACGTCGTACGCCACCTCGCTTAAGCACTCGGTGGGGAGCTCTGCCCGGCTTTTTAGTTGAGCATGAAAACGGCATCGCTGATGCGCAGCTCGAGGGCAGCTGCGAGTTGTGCGAATCTTTGCTCTCCTGTAGGCGACAACGCTTGGAGAACTGAGAATGTCGGCTCTCCCAATGAAGTCACAAGGTGGCAAGGCAGAACATGCGACTTCTTTTTGTTCGTTCCTCCATTCACTAGCGTAGGCCACGCTGGAGCAAGTCATGAGGAGAATTCAGGGACATTCCGTCTGAACTCTGCCTTCGCTTTACTTCAGAAATGCCTTGTAAGATAAGCAATGGCGCGGGTCACAAGCGCTGAAAGGAGGAACTGTTGGGTAGGGCTCGCCGTTTTCGGGCTGTGGGAGTACAGCTTAGGAAAAAAGCTACTGGAACGCTAGGTTTTTATATTGAACTTCTGTCTGCTGAGGGGAGCACGTGATGAGCAGAATCCTTGAAATAAATCAATGAATCAATAATTCAGAAATGTTCCCCTAGGGCCGCAGGGGAGGCCGGAATAATTTAAATACAAGATTCCAGCGTTATAGGAACTTTTGTCCCAAACTCTGTTAACGGCATAGATTGGTAGAATACAAAAAGCTCATGACAGGCCCAATCATGAACTGTGCACAGCAAGCGTTATCGTTGTTCCGAAAATTGGCGCGCGCAGGGCTGCATGCGCATTGGCCGTCGCAGTGCATAATGAGAACACAGGCCGGCCCGTGCTGGTCATGTGGTGGATATGTCGGCGCGTGATACCCGGCCCATGCTGGGCATGTCACGTCGAGACTGTGAGGTACCCGGGTTCGAATCCCCGTGGCGGCTGTGCTGTCTGGGGTTTTTCCTGGGTTTTCCTCAGACGCTTTCAGACATATGTCGGCACAGTTCCCTTAGAAGTCAGCCCAGGACGAACATTCCCCGTCAGTCGTGACGTTGCCCACTTCTGTGACAACGGCGAGCCCTTTCACGACCACCGCCACCACCACTGCCACCCCCATAGTCATGCCTCAGTAATCAAAAGCAATCTTTAAAAATATGGATAAAAAAACGGGGATATTGAGCTCGGTCCACGTTGTAGCAAGCTCATTTGCAAGCGTCTTTTTAAAAGCGATATCAGGTGGTCGTGCAACCTTCAGGACGCTGACCGAACAATGCGGCCTTTCTAATACGTGGCTACAATTCTGCTATCCTCGTGCTTCCGAAAATCCACTAAAGAGAAAGTAAGTGAGCTAATTTTGGAAATATTCATCCGACACACGTGTACTGTTGGTCATGGAATTTGCACCACGCCAATTTTGAAATCGCTTCTTAGTGTGCACCTACACGGTCTCAGGAGCATGTGTGCCAGATTGCGTCTTTTTTGGTCCAGCGGTTTGGGCTCTGGCTCGTTGACTTGTAGACTCTGGATCGTTCGGGACAAGCTCATTTATATATATCAGAAGTTGCGTGTCTAATTATTGCAGTGTGCCTGATTACAACAGGGACCCAGACAACCGTTTGCGTGGAGGATAAGACGTAGAATGAATGTATATTGAGCTCGCGCGTCCCGCCTCCTCTTTGTCGCTCACAATTATTATCTCAACAAATATCGTTTTATTGTGATTTGATTATTATTGAAGGAGAGTATCATTATGCTGTTGAAAATATGCAACACAATACAACATACACACGATAACAAGCCGCGGATTCGTCCCTGAGTTTTGTGATGACAACGTGGAAACGCGGTCACTCGAACGGACGTCTGCGCGGTAACCGCGTAATTTTATATTTGGCAATGGGAACATGATTCTTTGTGCTACCGTGGTACACCGGAAAAGACGTCGAAGAAGCAGTTAAGCTACCCGAGGTTTCCTTTCCTTTCTACACCTCTGACTTTGTGTCCGTATCATTGTGCGTCATGGTTATCTTCAGGTCGATAAACAACCTTCCCGCCTCTGTATGCTACTTGCTTTTAGGTGGAAAACGATTTTTCAACCACGCTTAGCACGGGCCAGAATGAAACCGCGACGGAAGGTTCAGAATTGATTCTTGAAATCGGTAGATAGTTCTCTTTCAAGTACTGCTCTGTCCGTGACGGAGACATATCTCCCAAGCATTGTCGCAATACCTGACCATGATTAAGCCACACTGGGGACATTTATTTATTAGTACTCTCAGGGCAAAGTAGTATAGAGGGGAATGTTATAATGTAATCACATCAATAATAAAGGTCATAAGAAAGTAAAAAAGCTGCATCAATGCTAGGGATCCGGGAATGAAAAACAAACAAACAATTGTAACGGCTAGCGCTGTCATACGAGGTATGTAAACAAAGTAATGAGACTGACCTGGTATCGACTGCTCTTGCAACTCTGTGGTCTCGTGTTTCACATGACGCCAAACTTAGCGACTCAGCGACCTCCAGCAGGATATGTTTTCAACATTTTGCAATGCATGTTGCAGGTAGTAATTCCTAATCACTACGTTTAGCATTAAATTATTCACGTGGGGAAGGAGGGAGAATGTCGAACTACGGGTGACAAAAGAAAAAAACCTGTGCCGCATATCTCGAGACGAAGCAACCGCTGGCCGACCAGGGACGGATCCAGACCCACGGTTTGGGGGGGGGGGGCGGTCGCCCAATCGAAATGAGTGTATGAAATGAATGAAATGAGAATAAAAGAAAATTACTTTGGTGCATGTTGGTCCATTTCCGCCGAGTCACGAAAGGCTTTTAAAATAAGGGTGGGGTATGCCCATAATCTACCCGTGAAATCTGCATTTTGCTAGCTCATGAGCACTATCGCACCCACAGCCGACGAAGAGCGGTCGAGTGACTTAACGCGCGTGAAATCTTACACACGGGACACCGCATTTAACGTCATATTAGTTCCATGCATCTACGCAACGATATCTCTACAGAGCTCGTCTTCAAGTACCGATCCCGGCACTGTATGCGCGGCTTTTAGCAAAAATAAAAAATAAAAAAGCACAAACAGCAACCCGTGCTAAATGCACAAAATACGTAAAATAAGAAAGCCAATTGGAAGGAACGAAACCCGGGGATTGGAACCCGGACATTTCGCAGCCAATGCCGGAGAGTTACCACAGCTGAACACGAGTCGGATCCAGATAACGCGTCATAAGCTCGTCCCGACGCCTCGTTCGTTGATTGAGAACTTTATACGCCCTTTGCGAAAAATTGACGCTACTTTGGGTCGCGGTTTTTGTCTCAGTTTGAAGTAGACTCTTTCTACTTCACGTCTCTGGTGGACATTTTTTGGGGGAGATTAGCATTTCGTCGATATTTGCAAGCAAAGACGTACGACCAGCCGTCACACCGTGGAAGAAACGCGAATGGGCAAGTTGGTCGGGCAAAAAATTCTGTGGTTCTAAAGTCGCGATCTTGGTATCAAAATGTCGCATTGGGTCTCATTCGTTCATCCAGACATGAACATTTTCTGGCAACACTGGATCTATTGAGATTCTAGAGGTGGTGGGTGGTGGTGGTGAAAAGGGCTCGCCGTTGTCGGCCTCACAGAGGTGGGCAACGTCACGACTGATGCCCTGGGGAAACGTGCGTCCTGGGCCGACTACTTAGGGAACTGTGCCGACATATGTCTGAAAGCGTCTGAGGATAACCCAGACAGCAGAGCCGGCACCGGGATTCGAACCCGATTGTAGAGAAAGACGTGGTGCAGTACATTGCACCTATGGGATATGCAGGCATGGCCGTCTTTAGGGAGGGTGTTCCGCGATTCTCGGAATGAGCTGCGTCAAGGAGTCTGAGCGACGAATTTGACGGGCTTCCCAGTCTGTCAGCGCAGGAGGCTCTGGCGGGTCCTTGTTTTCCCGAGCCTTCATCATTGGAGACGAATGGCTAGGGTTTTCCGACAGGGACAAGTTAAGCAACACAGCAACTGCGATTCGCATCTGCACGGCCATTCTGCGCGTGTGTTCCTGCATCAGTGATCAAAGTTCTTCCCGGGTCACAAACTCCGGCATGAGTGCTAAATCATTTTGTGGAGCAGGAGACAGTTGCTTCCAACGTCGTGGTGACATAACACAAAACGCCGCATCCTACTTCTGACACCAAATGTTACAGAGCCCAGAGGTCCAGTTCTATATCGTGAGCACCTATTAAATCGAAATGTGTAGCACCATCGTTATATTTGCCTCCATTTTGCGACAACATTTATTGCAGCCGAGGCGGAGTTGAGCAGAACTTCCCCTTGAAGTGCTACGATGTCTACTGTATGGTGGGGTATGATGGGGCTTGCAATTTACTCTTTTTCGGGAATTAAGGTATAGTTTCCGACTCACGGAATATGTACAATAGTTAGGCAGATACCAAATGACAGGATGCTCATTGAGCAAGGTGTTGATAGATACCTGGCAGGTCATCATGAGAAGAACGATGAACAAGGTTTACCTATTAGCAATGCTCGGTGCACAGTACCTTTGTACTTTATGTGCTCAATTTTATGAACCATTTTTATTTCAATTTTATAGTCATATCCGTCAGATACACTCAGAGGAGGAGGAGTCAGACGGAAGAGCTCCCGATTACAGGGTCCTTCTAAAAATATCAAATAATATCGAGACCATTTCACAAGCGCAACTTATTCAATGAGAATTGAAGATACAACCATAAAAGTAGTGACAAAGTCTAGTACCTTTTCAGATATCTAGTAACTTAAACAGATTCATCTGAAGAAAATAAGTACTGTTTGATTAGTTTTTAAACAAAGAGAAATGGTTCGAGAGTTGTTTGGATGAAGGCAACTCATTTCACGTACGTGTGCCAATTGCAAAATTTACGGCAATATTTGCTGTTACTACTGTCAATGAATGTAAAAAAAAAAAATACTAGGGCCACTAGGTAGAAGGTAATTAAGTTCCTGTAAAAGCGACTATTCTGGCCAAGCCCGAGTTTGATGTACACATTTCAGTATTGAGCCTATTTGGACAAGCTTGCAGCAGCATCACAGGATCATTCTTGCCATTCAAACTGCCGAAAACGTGTCCAGTCTTTGACGCATATCCAAGTGCTGCCCTGCGATTCACTAATTTGATGGTTCACATACAGTATGGTGTCGTAACCCCCACTTGTCAAGGGGTGCCTCAGGGTTTCGCAGCGAGGTTCTGGAACAAGATGAAAGAGCATGAGGGCAATCAAGAGAAACTACGTAGAGCGAAGATTATTTGCGCTAAGACAATGGCTGGTACACTGTTCTCAGAAGCAAAAAAAAAAAGAAGAAATCATTGCTTAGTAGCTACTTATTAGGTATTTATTACCGCTCACTAAGTACTTATTGCTATTGTGCATGTTGTAGTGCCTATGAAAGGCTAGACTGTAGTCATTTATTGTAACTGTTTCACTACGATGGCAACGAGAAAGGGAACTCGAATGCTCTCTCGAGCTGCTGACGACCGTGACAACAGTGATGTTGTTTAAATGACGATGATGCTGATGGCAGCAACATTCAATCCCCGTCTTCGAGACGTGGTGGAAAGATAATTAGTTCAAGTCCGTTGCGTGTCGGTGGTGAATGCGCACACCAAGACCAGTTGGTGTGACCATGTGACATGCTGAGGTGTGGGACCTATCTGCTTGGGCGGGTGACAGAGGTTGGTAGTTAAGTCTGTCGATGAAGATGTTCCCGCGATAGCTGTGAACAACAGTAACGAAATGCTTGGGAGCCCGTTGTAGGAGCTGGTACAAATCGTCATAAAGCAGCTAAAGCGGCTGCGTGCGACGCCATGACAGATTAAAATGGGGGTGGCAGATTGAAGATCAGGAGCCCAATCTTCAACTTGTGATCAACCCCTTAACTCGCATTAAATACATCACTTTGCACGTGATTAGGCAAGAGCCCTGCGCGAGCCCAGTAATACGACTTTGGAGCGCGCGAATTTTAAATATAAGGATGACTCTCGCTATACGAGAGTACAAGATCGGGGCTCAGGTCCAGCGTGGAGGAGGCGGATGTCGGAAGAATGTTGCCGGAGGTGCCAGCGTACTGGGTATGCTCACCGTACTCAGCAGTGACATCCGCAATGAAGAATTGCCCCGGAAGCCCAAGTGACGTGCTACATATAGATTCTGACTGCTATGTACTGAATGTCTGGCTTGTGCGCTCTGTCAGGCCCAGCATGACGAGTGGAAGTTTGGTGTGCAATGTACCGCCTGACCACACGCCCGAACAATGACGTTGAGCTGTGTGTGAACACGTTCCAGAGTGCTATTTGCTGGTATGTGATAAGCCGCTGCTTGTAGCTGAGTGACGGTGAGCTTGGAGCAGCACTGAGCAAAGAAGCGTGATGGAAACTGAAGTCGCCGGCGTACGTAGTAAGTAAAGACGTGGCGCCGAAGCGAGCAATCGATTGGTGGAGAAATTCCCATGCGACTATTGCAGCGGTACGACGGATACTGGAATGACTTCAGGCAACCTCGTGAAGCGGTCGTTGTACATGGCTACAGAGGATGTTTATTTTTATCATTTATCATTATCGGTTTGTCGCCTTGCTATTCCGCAAGAATATACGTAAAAATTGAAGTAACCGAAACTAACCAAAATTGTACCATTTGGGCCTTTTTTTAAGAAACTCAGGTTTCCGGTAAAATATGAAATTGTAATGCTGGTTTAACACACGGCCCCCAACCAGTATCACGAGGCGAGTGGGGGGAGCAGATACTTACCTCATCCCCTGAATAGCCGTACTAAGCCGGATACAAGTGGGCCAAAGATGGGGATAGCGTTAACTACACCCAATGCGACGTCCCAGAACCCAACCTGTGGTGCAGGTGGCATAGCATTTTTCATCTGCGGAATGTAAAACATCACATGATGATGGGTGTTGTACCCGAGCTCTGATGGCTGTCGAAAGACGACGGAGCTTTGAACTTACCTTTTCTACATCCAGGCTGTGGGTTTTGGCCATAGCTTCAATCTTTTCCATGTATTTACTCCTCTCCTCTTCAATAATCTAACGCAGAAAATGCCCTTTATTAGAAAGGGAGATAGGACATGTTCCTGCTACCTCATTCACTCTTCTAGATCGGCACCTGCATGTCCAACGCTAACCAGAATAAAACAACAACAGCGGTCACATTCAACAAAAACATTCGACAAGCGGATCACGAATTCCCCGCGACCAGCACAAACAGGCCCCCCCGCCCGCCGGTTGGTCGCGAAGGCTACCGATGCCCTTCCAGCCGCTCCGCTAGAAAGGGCGCTCACTCATTTTCTTTGTCCGAGTGACATTTTCTCCAATATCCAGAAAGTAAATTATCACTGGCCCGATCTCGCCATGCGTTACATCAAACTGCAAAGGAACACCAATTCGCATTCGATTTGCGGCGCCATTGTCAGTCATGAACGCGGAGCGAAACGGCAAAGAGCTTTGGAATCGATTACAACGGACGCGGCACTCTCTTTAACACCATCTACCCTTGGCGGACCCTTGTGCTCTGCAGCTGCCGGTAAAGTACGTCAAAGGGGGGGGGGGACCGAGAGACAGCCGCTTTCGTCAGTAACAATTGTGAGAACGAAGCGGGTGGCATACTGAGTCACACGTACTGGGGCGCACAGAAATGAACATGTTATCACGGCTTCCGATCAGTCACTTGTTACAGCCTTTGCTCTCGCTTTCACAGATCTTTCTTCACAAGGAGTCGGCGATATGTTATCAGCATCTTCGAGTCTGCTTTGCGCAATATGCAGGAATTAGGCCAATAACCTAGAGAAATATTAATATTCGGTGTCGCAGCTGAGTGCGAACAGATTTCTTAAATATATAAATATCGCTATTTCTGCGATGAAATCGATTCCAATATGTCATGCGCTGAAGGGCACTCCTTAGCAGGGCATTATCAAACTGCTGAAGCAATGCCTTAATTAACATTCAATAATTAACTTTTGAGCTACGAAGTTGTCCCAATGAAAACATCTGGCCCCTCCGGTCACCTGATACCGGACATGTTTTTAGACCAAAAATCCGCTCGATAGATCACCCGCAAAAAATTCGTGGAGGAACACCATTTTTTCTTAATTTTGTTCATTGCGCGTCTTCGGACACACGAGTTCCCTTCACACACAATGTGAGAGGGTAGGAAAGTACATTATAGCCTCTTGCGTCCAGGAAAATGACTAAAAGCAAACACAAAATGTTAACTCAAGATAAGGGCAGTTCGGATATCGAGTGTGTTTTCATTTTGTTTTGTCAATTCAAAGCTGTTCTTCGACGCATGAGGCGGCATTGTGCTCCTTCCCTTGCCACAATTGAAGTGAAGGAAAGTGCACAATGAACAAAATAAAGAAATGGTGCTGCTTCATTTTTTCTTTTTACTGTTTATTTTATTCTTTTTATTTTTTTTATTTTTTTTGCGGACGATCTATCGAACGGATTTTTGTTCTGAAAAGGGCTCCGTCCCAGATGGCCGAAGGGACCATATGTTCTCACTTGGGCAACTTCCTAGCTTTTAAAATTAAGATACTTAATTAGTGAAAGTTAATTAAGACATTGCTTTAGGAGTTTGCTAATGCATGCTAAGGAGTGCCCTTCAGCATATTCTATATTGCAATCGATTTCACCTCGGTAAAAGTGATATCTATATCTATATATTTAAAAAAAGAGCGTGTTGGCATTTAGCTGGGACACCCAGTATCTCTACAGCACAAAAATTAAATATGAAGGCATGTCCTATTTGTTCAGAGTAGGTTTACTTACCATAAACGGGAACAGAAGCAAAATATTTTCGTTTCCATCTCGAGAAACCAAAACGAAAACGATATTCAAGGGTTATAACAATATCACAAACAAAAGTCACCGGACGTAATCCATCCCTATGGTGAACTACCATCCTTAAGAAAATTTATTCGTCTGTTTACACTGTGTTGCTACAGGGTCTGATCCCTAACAGGGTGAACACACTGAACGATCTCGAACAAACAGAAACCGAAACCAGCATCCACGATATCTAGGGGACCATAACAGAAACGAAAGTGCAAGTACTTGAGATACGCGAAACATAATCGGAAACATTATTTCATGTAGCGAACCCAGGCCAGGTCCGTCAGGTTGGGTCGGGCCGGTTCAGTCCGGGTTCGGTTCGGTTAGGCTGGGTGAGGTGAGGTTTACGTCAAGGTTAAAGTTGGGTTGAGTTGTTCGGTTAATGCCTCGGTGAAACGTTGGGCTAACGTATCAGTTAAGGTTTCGGTGATGGTTTAGGCTACGTTAGTTAAGGCTTAGGTTAGGTTAGGTAACGTAAGTTAAGATACATCGAAAGGGTCACCTGTTTGATTTTTTCTTCATAAACGCGCTGAGCCTCTTCTCGTTCTTTCCCAATCTGGTCCTTCATATCCTGAAATCAGCGAGACTTATAGGATGGCATACAACATTAACAGCGGCATATAACTAGACTTACCCGGTTGTACTCCCTCAATATTTTACGAGAACGTTGGCACATGTCGTAGCAGTGATGGAGATCCTGGAACGTTACAAACCCGTTATTACGTGGGTATGTGTTGTTTCTTATCAGTTGAAAATATCATGATTATCCACAGCTTATCATGTGTAACTGCGACTAAAATATGTGACGCGTTAGCCTTCAAACCTCTACTCTGTCTCATAATTGGAAGCAATTCTGCGATTTCGTTGCTCTACCGTGGGAAAAGTCCCTACGGCTCATTTTTATATACTGTACATACCCGCAAGCGCAATGGGCCTCAATGGCCCATTACAACCATGAGACCCAATCTTAAAGCATGGGTTTGACCAACAGTGGCTAACTTTGGAACGAGATCAAGGGTTGGAACGCCTTCAAGTTAACACTGAATACTTTTTTTACAAACTTCAGTTAGCGACGTGATGAATGTTACAGTGAAATAACTCCCTTTACTAAGGCACAGTTGAGGTTATATTCAAGTTAAGGTACCGTGTGACGTATGACGCAGTAACAAAATGAAAAGAAAAAAAAAAGAACATGAAGAAGGCGAGGAACACACAAAGATCTTCACTACGCAGTAGAACACTAATATCCAAGAGATGTACCAAACTGCTCTCAAACTTCGTGGATGTTACGCAAGTCCTGTGGATATTTACTGGACGTCGAAATATTAACATCCCATCCGTTCCTCATACAGCGTTTCCTATGAACATATCCCAGTCGAAGAAAAAAAAGACAAGAAAATTATGACAAACAAGGCTTTCTTATGTTGGGGCCTTGATGCTCGTTGTAGATGTTGTGGATTCTTGTCCTGTGTCGTTGTACAGCTCCCCGAAACCTTAACTTGAACGCCGCTTCGCATGGCGGAGAAGGAGGAGAGACATCCTAGTGGTATTCAGCTGAACTATTGGGAGAGCGCGTTTCTGTCTGTTCCACTCGCGTGTAGGGGTGTCCGTTATTGCTCAAACGCCTCGAGGGCAGGCGGGCGTTGCTTCCCGAAAACGGTATTATCGGGATTGCGATTGCTTGTGTTGCTTATGTGAGATGTATGTTCGATGATGTCGGTAATTCCGGCGATATTCGAGGCATGGCCGCGTTGACAGCTAAGAATGATTATGTGCATCCGAATGGACCAGCAATGATGCTCTTTCAACTAGAGACGAAATAAACGAGGATAAAAACAACTTTATTCTGTGATTGTGAAGTTTGATCTCCTTGAGTGGCGATGCTCTACACCATTGCTGATGATAACAAGGTGAAGCGAGGATAGAAGCGCTACATTTGAGTCAGAAAAGAATGAAATTAAGTCAGCCGTAGTAGGTGCCAATTGAAACAGGACAACTTGTGCCTTTCATGTTGCTACATTTGCAGGTCTTCTTGACGGTCAATACATTCTTGCACATATTCGGACTGTACCGGGACTAGTCCATGCCTTGAGATGCTGTCCAGCAGTTTGGGCATTCCGCCGTCGCCCCGTAAAGAGATTCAAGTCCTTTGAAACTGTACGTGTTACTTTTCTCTGTAGAGTTCGTATGTTAAACGTTATAGCAGTTTATGGGGACTACAGGTTATATCTATGCGGAGCCTCTTTACGCAAGGATGTGTTGACTGTCAAGAACACTCGCAAGTGTAGCGACATGAAAATGCACAAGTTGTGCTGTTTCAATCGCCGTTTCGGTGCCCTATGTCATAATGCGGAGATCACTGCTCGCACCCAGTACGGCAGACTTAATTTCGACTTGATCTATTTCGTCTGGAGTTGATACAACATCACTACTAATCTATTCGGGCGCATTCTTATCTGTCAATGCGGCCATGCCTCGAGTATCGTCGATATTACCGATACCATCCAGCGTACATGCCACATATGCAACACTAACAATCTCCATCCCGATAACAGCAACCCGCGCCTGCCTTCGAGGCGTTTGAGCAACAACCAAAACCCCTACACGCGAGTGGAACAGCCCGAAACGCGCTCTCCCAATAGTTCAGCTGAATCCCACTAGGGTGTCTCTCCACCTTCTCCGCCACGCGAAGCGACGTTCAAGTTAAGGTTGCGGAGAGCTGTACATGTCTGTCGCGTGCCGTTCTGCTGTGCTTCGTTGCGTCGTACACAACTAGTTTTTCTGAATGGAATGGGGGAAAATAGCGCGAAAAACTGGACATACAGAGAAGACACGTACATACGGACCCATGTCTTCTCTTTCGCGCAGTTTTTTTCCCATTATTTTCTATTTCCATTGCTATTCATTTATATTGCCTTAACTCAGTTTTTGCAGGTCCCAAAATGTTGTGCTCTCAGTAACATGTGTGAACGATGTTTAATTGCATACAAGCATGTAAGATGAGGGAGAGCCTGCGCATGAAGTATATGTTTTGCTATTTTTAGGTCCAAGGGACTGACTCCCTCAAGTCACTAACTCTTTCTCAGAGTTCAATATTCGTCATGGATACCAGTGGCAACAGCTTGTGAAAGGTGGTGTGAAGGCTCTGATTTATAAAAGCGTAAAGTTTTTCACACAATGCCGCACAAGCTCATGTAAGCAGTGGTCGGCAGTGGGTTACTTGTAATCGGTTATAAAAAAAAATTAGTTCATGAATAAATGCATTCAGTTTGAATAGTTTGCATGTGGTGTCAGCCTCGGAAATTGTATGGGGGAAAAGGAAGTTCTAATGTGGAAACGTCGTTGCACTTTACGCATATAGTTACTTCTTTTCTCGTAAGGTAAGCGCGTGTACACTGCAACAACTTCGTTCCTTTAGAAGTTCCTGTTTCCACTTTACATATAGGGTGTCTTTTTTTTTTCGGTACGCATTTTTCATCTAAAAAAAAAAAACTATAAAGGCTATACACGTCCTGTTTTCACTTCTATCGTCCCTGGGCCGGCCAATGAGATCATCCAGAACAAAATCCGTTTGATAGATCGTTCGCAAAAAAAAAAAAAAAATCGTGAAGGAACTGCATTTTGTTTTTATTTTGTTCATAAGCGCATCTCCAGAGACGCGTCTTGTCTTCACTCCCAATGTGAGCTGGTAAAACAGCACGGTGCCGCCCCATTCGTCAAAGAAGAGCTTTGACTTGCAGAAAAAAAAAAAACAGGTATCGAGTAATGCTGTCCGAACTGCCCTTATCTGGGATTGCATTATCTGTTTCCTTGTACTCTTTTTCGAGGACGCAAGAGGTGACAGTGTGCTCTTTAACCCTCTTGCATTGGCGGTGAAGAAAAGACGGGTCTCCGAAGATGCGCAATGCCAAAGAAAAAGGTGTTGCTTCACGATTTTTCTGGAGGACGAACGATAGAATTTTGGTTCTGAAAACGGCTACGATGTCACGTGACCGAAAGAAACAGGTGCTCTCATTGGGGCAACTTCGTAGCTTTTATAATTTAAAAAAAATATTAACGATTTTTAGGTAATTAGTCATCCGACGACTGAGTAACAGATGGCAAGAACGTCCGCCGGTCCACAGATGATGTCTATAGCCTTGTTTTTTTGTTTTTTTTATGGAAAATCTGTATCGAAATATAAAGACACACTGTATAATCAGACTGCGCGCTCATCGCCTTTCACTATAGCCCGCGCCAACTTGTATACGAATTAATGATCGATCTTAATGCTTACAAGTAACTTCATACCCTAGGACTCATGACAACACCATATAGACTGCGTAAGAAACGTCAATGACACAAGCGTAACTTTTGAAAGTGCTCCGAGATCTTCGTTAATGATTGATTGCAAATAACGAAGACCTGGGAGCACTTTCAACGGTAGGAAATCTGGCCGCCTAGATGATCTAAACTTTCTTCCTTTTCGTATCTTTTTTTTTTTTTCCTTGTCAGCAAGGTTCGAAGCAGCGCTCACCCTGCCCAGGAATTTTCCCCTAAGCGAACAGTGACCAAAGGCGAATGACATCACCACGCGGACCTGACCTTCGGGAATATTCCCGAATCTGACTCAGTGACAAACGCCTGTGGCGTGCTCGTGCGGATTATGACGTCACGTACCAAACCTATTTAGTAAAGTGTAACCACCTATGCATCTTTGGCCCTGACGAAGACAGTGCCACTGTGGAAACGTCGATTGACCCCTTGCTCATTTTGCCTTTTAACGTCTCATTATGTAATAAACTAGTGTTTGTCACTTCCCTAAATCACTTTCCGCGTCTTTTTTTTTTTCGCGGTGGTTTGATAATCTTTTTACCTCAAGCAACTAGCAGGAGAAAAATTAGCAGGAGCTCTTTGGCTGCACGTATAGCATATGTTTTTAAGTCGAACCTCGCCATACCGGTACTGGACAGCTGTTTCGGCCTTCTTGGACCTCATCAGCAGTCAGGCAGGCAACGTTTGAGCGGATGGCGTCAGAAGGTCACGTGGCACGTGATGCCTCCCGTCAGGGAGTCCTAAGACACCTCTGAAAGCCCAGTGCAATGCCAGTCAAGTGTATACACAGTGTATAGTGTATACACTTGACTGGGCTTTCTGGCAGAAATGTGGCACCGCGACAGGAAACATGTTTCCAATTTACCCATGAAGATGTTCGCGTAGTTTGGGACCATTTTTGTGCCCATAGCTGTGCGATTTATCTGGACGTAGTGTTGGCCATTAAATTCGAAGTTGTTCAGCGTTAGTATCATTTCTAATAGTACCTTCAGGGTGGCGCTGTCCACGTGGTAGGGACTGTCGGACGGTGACTTTATGTAAGCTTCCACGACCGCCTCAATGCCGTCAGAGTGGGGAATATTAGTGTAGAGGGACGCCACATCAATGGTGACAAGGAAGCAGTGCTCAGGTAGTTTGAGGATGCGAATGGTCTTTAGAAAATGGTTGGTGTCTTTCACGTATGACTGAAGGGTAGGGGAGGTGTCCTTGATGAGTAGTCCACAAAACTTGTCAACGCTTGTGGAGTATAAATAAGACGCCTTCAGGGTGGGAACCCAAGTCCTATGGCGTCTGTCGTGCGATAACGGCTATGAAGGTTATTCTTCGTTTGTCTAGATTGCAAGAATAACCTTCGACTTCGAGCCGACCCTCTGACCCGCACGTCAATGCCTACCTCAATCAGTCCAAAGGGTCACTCGCAATTTCGCGGGGAAACGACGTCAGTGTCCTCGCTTCCAGCGCATCACAGTTTACAATAGGCAGTGTCCGTTGTGATCTCTGTGTCTTTAAAATTGGTTCCCCAGTTGCTCCTAAAGCAGTATTGGTGACAGTTGCGTTGTTGCGAAGGGCGGATGTTCCCTTAAGGACTACAATGTCAGGTAACGGCACAGCGACGGTAATACTGCGTACTTCTTCTATACAGGGTGTCTCAGCTAAATACGAACATATATATATATATATATACAGGATGTTTCACAAAACGTGCCATTCGGACTTTATAAAAAAACGGGGCGACGGAAGAATACAGGGTAAGCGGCGTCTGTGTTGCAACTACATTTGCCGCCTTGCAAAAATACTTTCCTTACATTTGAAAGGAAATGGAATTCCTTTAATTGAACTCCAAAATTTCCGAAGTCACCCTAGCGTTTCTCTTTCGTTTCCTTTATTTTGTTTCAGAATTAGAGAGCCCGTAGCGAAGTTGGTCAGTTCCACCAAGAAATCCCTTCAATATTGCAAATGGAACTGCAGAAAAAAAGTCCCCAAACTGAGGCTTCAAAGTTTCGCGTATTCAACGGCGCACCAAATCAGTCGCAAAAATGCGCGGAGAAGAGGACATACTCCTGCCCCCATGAACGATTAAAAAAAAAAAATAATGAGCGCCTCCCACTCATTCACACGGTGCGCAGCTTGTAGGTGGTATCGCACAGATACTTGTAAAAAAGAAAGCTCGTGGATTGGTGCACCCGTTCGAGAATTATTTAGCCCGGGGATTTAACGCAAGCACCCGGTATATACAGGGCGTTTCACAAAACACAGCTATTTGATGACGCGGGAGCTCCTCTACAGTTCATGAAACCGGTATCGGTTTTTAAAGCGTGCCGCAGCCCCACCTAACACGTATGCACATACACCGTACAAAAGTCCGACTTCATCCATGTTGAACAAGAGATAAACTGATGTTCTGAGGCTGGAACGACATAGAAGGGACAGATACAAACAAAGCCTCAAATTGCCTAAGAAATCAACGATGAAAGATGAAAGTCACTGAAAAGGTTAGCCAGCTGTAGGGATCGAACCCTGGTAGGGTAGAGCCCTGGACCGGCAATCCAGAAGATGTGGGTTCGATCCCTACAGCTGGCTAACCTTTTCAGTGACTTTCATCTTTCATCTTTCTTCATCCATGTGTTCATCAATGGTTATGAACGCCAGAAGGGTTAGCGCAGAGTCATGACGCATGTCGTGCGACACAACGGCGTAGCATCAGGAAGCGGATAAATGATTCACCATGGAAGTGACTATTGCTATGTGGTCTTTCTTCCAATGGTAACCCTGAACGCAGAAACAAGAACGATCATCCTATTTCCCGCATAGTCAAAATGGAGCACAACCCCTGTAGATTGCGAGAATGTCTTGTCACTACGTATCGTGTTCCGTGAATACTGCGCACGCCGTCATGAGCTGCGTAGCGAGTTAGACACTTTCTCAGGAGATCTACAAATTGATCAAAGTTGATGGCTAATTTGTTAAGCGGATTGATTCCCATATGATGAATCGACCTCCTCGTCATCGGCGCACATCTCCAAGGATTCCGCCATCAATACACTCTCACCTGAACACGATTTGCAGCTACCCAGTGTGCATGCCAAATTTGGAAAATCTGAAACTGCCCGAATCGCGCTCATTTATTTGGAGCCTCGCGGACCGAGAACGAAATATCACAGAGACTCGCGACTAGACTTGTTTTGCGCCTTTTACGAACGCACCAGCTCCAGTGGCATAGTGGTTAGGACGATCGATTTCCACGCCGAGACTGAGCGGTGACACGGGTTCGAATCTTGTCACCGACTGTGCTGTCTGAGGTTTTCCCTGGGTTTTCCAAAGACTTTCCAGACGAATGTCGGCACAGTTCACCCCGAAGTCGGCCCAGGACGCATACTAACCCCCCTGTCCTCCATTCGTTCCTGCTGTCCTCTCTCCATCTGTTCACGTCTGTACGCCGCTCATAGCCACAGTTGCTTCGCGGCGCTAAACCGGAATTAAAAAAAGATTAGGAACATTTTTTTTTCCCCCCGAATAAAATAAAGATGTCACCGGAGCCCCTTGATCGATTATAAATGGAACCACTCAGTGTTACATTACGTGCGTGCTTACCGCCTGTAAATTAGTTTATGAACATACGGCGAAAAACGCAACTTATTATCCCGGTTTTGACACTCGCGCTTTACCGCTTTCCAAAGATGTTTCTAGAGCCAGACGCATCCATCTTCAGCAGCCTGTGTCGTCTGCTAGCGTACACACGGAAGCAAAACCTTTCCCTACGATTCTTAGGGTGAATTCGGGTGGTCATTTCGTGACAACGTGGCCGAGCTGGACCACGTGACCGTTGTCACCCGAACATGAGTGCTAGGAATCTAGCGGTTGTAGTTACTTGAATCACGCTAGGGGCATCACGGTCGCCCGTCTTCGAGTTCTGTCGTCTTCTAAACCATGTGATTTCAACGTGCGGAGCCAATGACTGCACTCGCTACCGCTGCGGTGCGGATGTGACGACACCGGATATAGTTGGGCAATCCGGTGCTGGATCGTTTTCAGAAAAGGCAAAAAAAAGTGCTAGCTGGCAAATTCCGAGCGCTCGGAAAGCGCCACGCGAACATGTGAGATTGTACATGAGCGAACTGATGTTCTGAGGCTGGAACAACATAGAAAGGAAAAATACATGCAAGGCCTAAGAAATTAACGAAGAAAGGTGGAAGTTACTGAAAAAATTAGCCAGCTGTAGGACTCGAGCCCACGTCTTCTGGATTACTGGTCCGATTAGATATGGGTTCGAGTCCTACAGCTGGCTAACCCTTTCAGTGACTTCCATCATTCTTCATCTTTCTTCTATGCGAGATTACTTCATTTTGGCCAAGCGAACATGACTGCTCGGGGTCTGGTAAAAAAATTTGCTTCGAAATGACCACCCGAATTCGCCATTAGAAACTACCGCTCACCTAAAGCAGGTGGCTATCGAGGTGAACTCGCGGCGTTCCTTTTGCGTTAGACAAGTGCATAGCTTCGGCACGTTCGTTTTTGATTTTTATTTTGCGATTTTTATCTCAAAGAACTTGCTCCTTTTCGTAAAACCGGGTGGATTTAAATTATGGCTGGCTTCCGATTTGGTATGTCGCATTTTCTCGCAAACATTTAACTTGCACATTTTTTTTTTGTAATTCCTGGTACTTAGAGGTCGTCGTGCAAGAGCTGCATATGCTTTCAGGCCGCAATATATTCTTGGCTGTCTCACCCGTCCGCAAAAATCGCATCAGTGCACCATACACAGTTTTTATGAAAAAAAAGAAAACACCCTGCATGTTTCTACGTTGTGCAACACGTTGTGCATGCCTCTGACAGGCGAATGTACAAACTTATATGGTACATTACCTTTACGAGCTGTTCCCGAAGTTCGGTGTCGTGCTTTCCCATCTTCTGTTCGTTATCGTACTGTGACAAGCACTGTTTCATCAGTCTCTCATGTTGCATCTCAATATCAGTGTCGGATTCGGAACAAGTTTTCGTAAGGGCGATCTGTAAAAAAAATATGTAATGAAATGAACGGGCGCATTGCAATTCCTGGCTCCGGGAGTATGTCGGCATATAAATACATATTAAAGTGGTTGCGACAGGTCATGCTACCTTATCAGAGATAAACGTAAAATACCATTCTTTGCGCTGACGTTAACCTGCATTGAAAGCTTTACAGCGAAGAGGGTAATAGAAGCGGAGAAAATGGGAAATGGCTAAAAATTGGACTGTTCAGTATTTCATACTTTAAAAGCGATAAACCCCCCGTGCCGGGAAACAAATCAAAGGACGACACAACACACAGCACAGAAAGGTGAAAGTGCGCTGTGTGTTGTGTCGTTCTTGGACTTGTTTCCCGGCACGGGGGTTTTATCATTTTTAAAGGAGAAAATGGGCACTGCGAATACCGTAACTCATGCAGCTCTGACGTCACAGCCCTCGCCACCGCCAGTGAGGCAGCGCACGAGAAATCACGAGATTACGATTGCGAATGGCAGTGGAGGCAACTCTGAGAGCTGTGACGCATGGACTTCGCCCGGGAGTTCGTTCGAGGGCTTGTATCTCGCTAGGTACGACGCGCCGAAGAATAAATTTTTTACTCGGTATTCTGGTACGCAGTAGGATTCGTCCATGATGTGATGAACCACATATATTAAAGCCTCCATGCTCCTTCAATATAATTATTATGCAGGATGTTTATTTTTATCCGTTACTGATTTTTATTAAGCAGAGCCAAATTGGTGCCGTATTTGCAGATGAGTTGGCAAGGTGAACATTATCTAGCCCAGAGTATGTAACTGCAGGATCATCGTATGCCTGCCTAAATTCATTAATTAACTCTTTCCCTATGGGGTTTCCGTAAGGGATCCGTACTCATCGGATCCCATTTCGTGCTAGACTCTCGCCCCCCTCTCTCACAATATTGCTTTGTCCCAGGCCACATCCAGCCCATAAACGCTGTGCCCTCAAAGCTCTCCTCACCTTTCTTGACACCATAGGACTTCGATCATTATTGTTATTGTCATTACTTCATTTCCTGCGTAGCGCAAGAGGGAGATATTCCCAGGATAGCGGGAGATATTCCTCGTTGAAAGACATTTCATGTTTTAAAAACCCTTAAACGCGCACGTGCATTGAAACATCGATCGCTGAATTTCGCTATGCAAGTAAGGCGAAACAAGAAATACGCACTTTTCCAGAATAAAAATGACGCGTCCTTCGTCTATCTTGTCAACGGAGTAGCTCTTACACCAATCAGCTCCATCGCTCCAAAGCAGGTGGCCCTCCCATATGGTTTCCATGTCGTGTTTCTGAGCTTCAAAATAGCTTATTTCCCGTTTCGTTTCATTTACATAGGGACACGCAGCAGGGGATACCTCAACACACGTGCGCGTTTAAGGTTTTCTCTTTTTCCATAACATGGAACGGCTTCAACAAGGAATACCGCCGCGAAATCCCCTACTTAAAAAGTTGAATAATGCATTTTGATGTAATTAGATCATATAACTCAGCAGCAACTACAGTACCTATTTGGCGTTCTTAATTTCTAATAAAGATCCTGTAACGAATAAATATTAACACCCTGTATATTATATCATAATATATATCGCATTCTGTAACATAATGTGTTATAATTGCATTAACATTGCAATTATTAACATTCGGCATAAGCCAAGTTCGCCTTCGTTGGAGCTTTATACAGGAAGACGGCTCTTGTATATGATCGGGTTCAAAAGAGCGGTCTTTCTGCGAATAACACCAATGAATTATTTTCACCCGTCCTCCCTGCCGTGACAAGGTAAGCCTATATAGACATACACGTCGGTCTTGCTATAGACGTGACTAAGGACCGTCTTTCTTCTTATGCACACTACCCGACCGCACAGCTCCGTCTGCGGCTGAGACCAGTCCACTGCTTTCGTTTTGTTCGATATAAACCTATTTAAAGTTTGACAACCAAATGTAGGAAAACACAGAAGCCTACCCGATGGGCAGCAAAGTTTCAGTTTCAGGTTCAGCTGTTAACTTAATCGAAAGTTAAATTAAGTCTTAGCTGAATTGAGGAGCAAGTCTCGTTTTTTTTTTGTTTTCAAATTGCGAACTTTTTTTTTACAATTGCAACAATATCACGATTAAATTTTGTAAGCGTTATGTTGACGAGACATTCCTTGTTTTGAAGCGCGAGGTTGTCACTTCATTTCATACTTCATGAAACCGCCTTCGCAGTAACACAGAGTTCACGATAGAAAAAGATGAAAAAAAACAAAACACAATCTCCCCTTTGTAGATGTTCTATATCGTTCTAGGTCCTGCGATGACTCAGGACATATAGACAAATCCGTTTACCTGAAATTTTGTAGCACTCTATTAGTCCTAATCTTTCATTCATACAACGTGCCAGAGCACAAAAGGGCCGCGGTCAGAAGCCTTCACAAGCGTCTGAACGCGATTTCAAGCGCTTGCAAAGTAACGGACACCGAACATTTGATGTCACGTGACTTCCTCGCCAAGAACAGGATTATTACCGTAACTATTTAAGATAAAAACACAATTTCAGGGACGTGTTGTGTTCATGAGGTGAGCCACAAGCGATACCATGACAAGCGTCCCCCATACGTGGCCTATTCCCCATGACGTTGACTATTCCACCTGTCTTGTGAATGGTGACGTGAATCTCAACCGACCGTGCGTATAAGCACTACGTGAGCTGCCAAGAAATAAAGAAACAAATAAGTCGATGTCATTTCGATACCATGGGAGAATTGTGCTGACGCTTTTTCCCATTATTTTTCTAAATTTGATTTTTTCTGGTATTACACTGCACAGAGAAAATATCTTGCATAGTGACTCCCGATGAACAGCTTGAAGAACGAGGCAGGTTTTGCAGACGCGTTCACAGTCGCCTCATTGGTCGTTTAACACGTTCTTTGAGTTGGGATTCAGAAAACTGCTTAGACACGCGGAAAAGTGTGTCTGCGTTAGCCGCATGAGAACGATAAGCTACGGTGCCTGAGGTCATTATCTGTAGCCCTGTAGTAACAAAGGACGCTTTAGTGGCACACGCGCGTCTGTGAGACTTTTGCATTATCGATTGAGGGTATACTTTTATGGAGATATTGTTTTAACTGGTTGACAGAAATATGTTCCTGCGAGAGAAACATGTCAATACGTGGCTTACCCCTTCCATTGCGGTTTCATATTTTTTTACGATTTCGTCGATGATTCGCTTGTTGTGGACGAATGCAGTTGCCTGTGAATATAATGAACATTGCAGAAAATTTCTGCCTGGATATCAAAGTACCATGGGCAGTCAAACCTACATTGAAGACAGACATGGGTTGAGGGAGCTCCTTCTGGTTGAAGATGGTGAAATAAGCCTGAAATAAAAGAACCAATTTTCACAGTCTTTTTCCCCAAAAGCACAGGGCTCAATATAACTAAGTCGTAATATGTTTACAGTGACAGGCAACAATGAAGAACGGTTGGAAAATCGCGTCAGCAGATAACGATTTTTTCGACCTAGGTAAAATGAAGGTATGCATTCGTCGTACGTACACACATACATGCAAACTTACATACATACATACGCGCATACATACTCACGTGCACGCATTGATTCATACATGCATTCATGCAGACCCTGTACCAAAAACCTCCAACTACACGCACATACAGTACGCGATGATAGTTTACCGAACACGCTGCGGCGCGTTCCTTCCTCAAAGTGACACCCTACAGCAGGGAAAGGGATAGTATACGGGCTTACAGTCAAATGACAATGTCATTTGACTGTCACTTGTTTTCAAGTTGGTACGGTCATATTCGCTACTAGCGTGTCAGTCTGAGGGAGGAATGCGCCGGAGCATGTTACGTAAACTTTCATCCAGCACTGTACAGACAAGAGTTGCGGAGTTGCTACTCCGGAGTTGGAATGATTCCCGAATCACTGCACATTTAGCAGAGCCCGGAACGGAAGTGGAATTGATAGGCGGAAACTGTCCTGTGGAATGGGAATGGAATGGTCTGGGTGCCCCGGTGGCAGTTTTGGTTTCAACGTGCTGGTTTCTGCCCCCGCACCCTTTGCATCACTCGTGCACACGGTCAAGACTGAAATAACATTGTCTTTGTGCTCTTTCCGTGCCAATTGGGAATGCCAATCTCCTCTAGCACTGCTCGACTTGCAAGTATGGTTACCGGTCCTTTTCTTTTATTGCGGGAATTAACGGAATGGAATTGGGTTGCCAAGCCATACCAGGAGTGGAAACTGATCATACCTTTTCATTCCGAGGAATTTAAAGGAATGGAATTATGGGAAATTTCCATTTCTCGGAATTGAATTGCAACGGAATGGGAGACCCACGATGAAAGGGAGACCCAATTCCGCAACCCTGGTACATACATCCATGCATACGTACATGTATGCATTCGTGCCTGCATACATACTTACATACACGCATAAATACATACATACACACCTATATTTACCTCTCCGCCCAGCCCTCCCACTGGGCGATGGGCCTTGGTTGCCATTTTTAAGGAGTCATAACTTTTAAAGAGATTTGGCTACCTACCAGCAATATAGATCATGGCGTGTGTGTGTGGATCATAATCAGATCATGGCGTGTGTCGTATTTTTCAAAACATACTGTTTGCGCATACTGATTTCATCTTTAACTAGTCATAATTTCTATCACAGTTGTGGCGTACTATAGCTTTAGTTCAATTAATTCAATTATCATCATCATCACGTGCATACACGCATGCACTCATCAGTACAGATATACATACATGCGCACGTACGCACAGAAACAGAAGAACAAAACGAAGAAATTATCACGATGTCCTCCTTCCGTGACTGCACGGATGTATAATGTACAACGAACAGAGCTCACCTGAAACATGCACACGAGCTCCTTGCACGTGACAATCCTTCCATTGATCTTTTTGGGAACTAGCCTTTCGGGTGAGAGAAGGTAAGACATGAGGTTCTCCAAGTGATACTTGAAATCTTCAGATATATCTGTGAATGAAGATTGGCATTGTAAGGTATTTATGGGCACTTGAGTGTGTAGTTGTAGTTGGAAAACAGTAGGAAAGGCGTCCAAGCGAATGAGCGATGTATGGCAGAATTCCTCCAGTTGCGCTGGAAGTGGAGCGGTTGGGAAATGGCGCCTGTATGAGCGATACATCAGAGATGCCACATTATTAAAACGCTAAAGGCAAAGGCGACGCACAACCGGGTGTTCACCTTCACAGATTCGTTCGGAAGATTATACTGGTGTTTAAGCAGAACGGGACTCTAGTAACTTCTATGCCCGTGAGACACAGAGCTAGACTTGTTTGTAATACACGGCGAAAAAGCATGTCCGCTGTTGCCTTTGTGTATCTCGCTCCCCGATTTTTATCAACAAGGTTCTGTGTTGACGCAGATGTTCACTTGTTGATCATGTCTCGTCCTTGCCCTTCTGTTCTCGAAGATGTGCTCATATCGCAGTATCATTCGAACACCTCTTCCCATTCGTGAGCTCTGATAGATTGCTTTAGAAACGTTTTCTATACATTGTTGTTGTCTTAACTGATTCGCAGAATTGTGCTCCTGTTAGTCAGCGATAACTGCTCAGCTCATGAAATTTAGCGGTAACGAAAATGTCGACACGCGGCGGCCGTTGCTCGTAGACATTACGCAACTGCCTGAGTCACCGCGTTACCGATTTCGAAGCTTATATTCCGCATAAGACGGCGTCTTAAAATGAACATCGTTCTACAAGTACGACAGCGAATGGCCATATTGCATGTGAATCGCTGTCGACATACTAAACGGGCTTCATTACGACGGGTAGCGCGGATCTCAGCAAGCCAACACGTGACCGAGTGTGTGACTTTAAATTTAGTGTGCGCTTGCTTTTGTGTGAGAGCTACATGGATGCGTGAACCATGACCAATGCTTTCATCCTACGACCTTCCTACGTACTCCACCGAGGGAGATCTACGATGGTTGAATTTGAAGGAACCTTACCACGAAGTCTTCCGTCGAAACCCGCGTTCTCTACCGCGTCACCAGGTCTGGGCAAGAGGAAACATTTCACTTCGCTGAAGCTGTTTCGGATATTTTCACGTAGTTCGGAAACTTCACTTGGCAATGTGAGGTCCCTTTGAAGGAGAGGGTGAAGCAGCTCTTCTCCTCCTTCCAGTCCAAACGACTTCTCTCCGTGATATTGCCAGTCGCGAATGAGGAACAGCAGCTTCTGGAACACTTCCTTGCTCTGGCCGCCAGCTCTTCTAGCCATGTTAGCATACTCGGCAAATAGCTGTGTGAAGGGGAAAAATCGATACAGACTGCTGACTGAGAGGAAGTAAAACTTTTTCTCTTCATTTTTTCCCTTTCTTTTTGGCGTATGACTCCACAAGTCTCATTCACCCGAAACACTCGTTGGCCCAGAGGCAGGGTCGTTCTTCGACTTAAATACATCAACTATTGCCGCTCTATGTGCCCCGACCTCACACAACGGTTTTGCGTTCCTATCTGCTGCTTAGGTTAGGTTAGGGACCAAAAATTACTTAAATTATACCCAATAAATGGGTAATATTGGGATAATCTCAGGAATACCAGATCAATATTGGACCGGTTTTTTGAGCCTCCAGACAACATCGGGTCAAGATGCTGTGTTGCTTGAGTACATATTTTAAAATAATATGGTAGAAAAATGTAGAACTCTTTATTAGAACTCTTTGTTTCATATCATGGACCAGATCTTCAAGAAAATGGTTTCGTAGCTATGCTTGCAAGACAGTAGTCTCATTAAGCAAACGACGTAACCGATGGCCATGCTGTGTGAAACAACGCACATCTAATAATGCACATTTATCGTCATTGAGGTACACAGGTAATTTTAACGCTACAAAATGCTTGTACCACATATTGCCGAAAACATCCCACACGTTGAATTCAATTAAAATACAATTACCCAATTAAAAGCCCTTGCCTGCAATACAGTGTCTGCGATAAATTTTTATCCTCTCCAGAATATGAGAGCAGCACAAGTGTCGTTCCAGCAGTGGAGTTATGTGTCCAGGCGGACACCCTCAGGAGGATAGTGTCAATACAAAATGACTAATTATAAAAATTCACAAATTAAAATTTTAATTATGGCATTTTCGCAGTAGCAAGATACGGGAACGGGGGAGAGTCGTCATTGAAACTCATTCTATATCTTACAAAATCAGAAACGAGCGTGGGCCGTGAAGTATCCATCGTTGAAATTCAGTATGCAAATGAGCCGCAAAACGAAACAAAAAAGCGCCCACAAGGATGCGTGGTCTATGCCGAGGGGAGCTTATTTGGGCCGGAAAGCAGTTTATCTGACCTGTAGATCGTCACCCGCTTCAACCATTTCCATTGCTCCAAATCACGTGGCCCTGTGACGTGGATTGAGCGTTGTACTCCTTGCGTCGCTACGGTTGCCCTTCCAGCTCATTTGCGCATCAAAATTCAGTGACAGATATTTTAACGCACGTGCGTGTATCGAAATTTGTTAGTCGTGGAATGGCTTTCAACCAGGACAGCCTAGGATTCTGACATGTCGCTTTTTCCGAAATCCCCTAATGATAAAAAAATGTGATTAATGAATTTCAAGAAATGAGTCATCTCGCAGTTGCATGGTTCCTTCTAGGCAATATCCGCCTGGCCGTACAAGTGAATTGCAAAAACCACTTTTCCTGCTAGCAATTGTTTGTTCATCTGTTAATTTAATTTAGCTTCCATTTTATTAGTTTCTATAATAATTTATATAATATATATTTATATATATATAATATATGTCGCAAATGGTCTACTGGAGAATTCATTTTTTCTCTATTGCGATGGTATTTGCCTGCGTGATACCCAATTAAATTATCTGACATTTTGGAGGCATTGTCGGTGGTACGATTTCCAGCAGGGATGCAATGCATCTGCACAACGTTGCAGCTGGAACTGCACACTGTTCTTCTGTTACTGTCACTTTTTCCCTACAAAAGGTAAGGGCGTCCACCAAAAAAATACCAAATATTGCGTGTACAACGGCAATAGGTCAGATAGATCATACAATGTAATTGTCCTACTTCGGGAACACGCGGGGGAACAAAACCTCGCGCAAGATGATTGAGTATGTAAATATCGCTACTGACTTCCAATTGCGATACCGTTACGACTTTCCAGGAATGCCGCAACACTATCGAATGAACTTTATCAAGACAGCTTGTACGTTTATCAAGGCGCGAATATGTTCAAAAGAAGCCGGATTCCTATGCAAATACCTTTTCTTTTTCGTATGGTTCTAATAGTGCCTTTTCGATAGAGGAGCAGCTGGGTGCTGGAGAAGCTCCTGTATCGATTTGTTAGCGCCTATAAATGTCCATTCTGGCGTTAGTGTCTATGTTAGTGTAGATGCCTAGAGCTCCGGTTAAATATCGAAAAATGTCTGTAATGGGCAGCCTGAACCGTTGGCGAAGGACCGTTGTCCAGCCGAAATTAACATGGGTCACGTCGCACGCCCTTTTTGAAACCGTCGATCGCTTGAAAGAAGCGTGTATCTCAAAAGTATTGGAGAGTACGCTGAGAGTTGACACCCAATTTATCGATGTCGAGCTCACTCATTTTCTGCCTCCATTCCAGTATTGTGTTGTTTTGTGAGTTGTTAATAAGAAATATAACCACGTGGCGTAACGGTTTTGTCGCAATCTAGAACGCGCAACTCTCTTGCCTATTACATCTAGAAGAGGTCCTGAACTTTTCTTTTTTTCGTTATCTCTTTTCTTTTTGCCGAAAATTTGACACACAATAAAATGCTGATGAGTGGCATGACGTACCAAAGAAGGTGCAATTCCGGTACAATCCCTACAGTTTGGCAACCTTAGCAATTTGCCCTCCTCGGGTGCAGTCACGGACACAGGCAGACGAGTGATAGTGACGCCGCGTTCTGTGTGAGCAGACTTGATCCGCGATTGCATGATCGCGGTGATCATGATTGCATGATCCGATTGCATCGCAATCGGATCCGCGATTGCTTGATCCGATTTGCAACAATTGCGAGCCTTAAGGTAATGCCGAAAACTAAATTGAGAAGGCCGAAGCCTGACAAGTTTCTTTCAACTACGAAACTTCAGCGCTACAATAAAGTCGACATGTTGATTTTGCATTCTTTGTTCCTGGCGAATCCGCGTTTGTTTTGTAACACCGTATTTTGGACCTTACAACATTGTGTCCATCTCCCTTATCACCAGTATGCTGCCCGCGATAAGTCCTTCTGAGAACTCTCGTGGAACCGGCGGCGGTGGTTAGAAGCCTTATGACTACAGAGGGATCAATGAAACACTCACAACTACCGTTTACTGTATGGTTCCCGCGGGAAAGGCGCTTCATGGACTTTGTTTTCGATTTCAGTGCTACGGATGACGAAATGAACATCTTATAGTGCCTATAATGACGCTTTTAGTGTTTAAGTCGGTATCTTTAGGGCCTTTTATAGGCTTCTAAGACAGTTTTTTTTTTCGTGCCTAACATTGCTGCCCCACGGTTTTGACCGTGACATTCCGCGATTAAGACCAATTTTGGACATAAGACAAGCGTTAACTAGGCACATCCTTGACTGGTACCCACCTTAAGGTGCTCCAAATCGGCTTGAGTAATTTGTTTGGTGAGGTTGTACACTTGTACAGAGCTTAGTAGCATGCTCATTGAGAAAATTGTGACATTTCCTTCCATCGTGGACCTGTTGTCGAATGAACCTTCCGTGTCCATCAGAATGACAGCCACGAGTCCGTGTGCTTGCGTCTGCACCTTGAATACTTTTCCCCACAGCTGAATACCAGTGGTCTCTCTCTCGCTGCCGTACCTCCAAAAAAAGCCCGTCAAGGGTATATTCTCCTCGTCCATCCAACCTGACGGGTTTGACGAGATCCCTAGGTGCTCGAGGTACCTGTCACGTCAGAGAAAACTAATAAGTACGCAGTGGTGTGGTCATACAAGCAAAAATTTACACCTCGCAAAAACATTAGGCGGAGAACAATCATTCTTAGCTAACAAGTTCGTTCAGTCTGCGAAAAAAAAAAGGTACAAATCTAAGTGCAAGACACAAAATGCATGCATTCGCATATGTAGAATTTGTACTGTTCATATGTTTAACTATTATACATAACTATGCTGCCGCGCAGTATTACGGGTGACACGTACCGCAGCGTGATCACTTTCTGTCGTTACAAAGTTAAACTGCTTGTCTCTCCTCCCACAGGATCAATCACTCTTAAAAAATAATAAAAAAAAACGCGTGGGAATAAAACCGGGTAACGCCGGCGTTGAGCTTCTGTGAGTGAAGAAATTTTTGTATTATGTCTAATTACGAAGCAATTGATTTATAGTAATATTTATTATTATATGATATTCTCGATATTATATGATATAGTCTCTTCTTCCGCGACCCACAACCAAATTAAGCTCACAATCTCAGAATAGATATTAATATAACTTCAGCATCTCCATACAACTTATTGTGGGAATCGTCCAAACGATAATCAACTCTTGATACATTTCTTAGTATACTATATTTTTACTTGGGACAGTTGTACTTCTTTTACCAGGTCTCTCCCGTTACCTTTGCGTGAGACTGAACAGTATAATTTAGTATCAGCATCGCAAGGCACTGGAATCTCCATAACGTAACAGCCTAAGCACAGAGGCACGACAAGGGCACACTCTGTGTGTCCTTCTGCGTGCCCGGGCTTGGGCGTTTGCCCTATGGAGTTCATCCATCAGCTGGCCTTCGTATACGCTATCTAGGCACTGGAACCTGCTCGATTTGACGTCACCCCTCACAAAGACGCAATCGCGACCTCATGCAAAAGCACTGTAATCATCCCGGGGGCGACGGAGGCGACCTATCGTTTTGGCATGCTCGGCTGGGCAACGGCTTCGTGGCCTTGTGCTGGTTCTCATTTTTTCGTTCCCGCGTCATAACCCAAGAGTTGACGGCATACAAGGTTAGCAGAAAAGGTATAGAAGAGGTATAACGAAGGCATCGGTCACGACTAAACTGCGAAATTTTCACCTCATCACCGACGTCTTTCCCCCATTTTACACTCTGTCTGATGTATAAATCGAGGTGGCTATACATTCACCCCAGTTGAGGGTATAATAAGGTGCTTCTCTCATACGTTTGTAATTTCGATATTTTGTATATCATTAGATACGATTACATGGTACCACATTAATTTGTTGTGGAGTACCATGGTACCATCTCAGCCAACCAGTAATTAAATTAGGAAACACAGTCAGTGATACAGTTGCATCGTAATTAGTAGGGGGAGTGGTTTATTGTAACGTGCGATTTGTTCCTGAAATGACAAAATATATGCGTCAACAGAAATGGTGCTCACTCATATTGTCGCTAATCGGGCGAATGCGCCCCACATTTTGCGAAGCCACCATGCATTATACCAGTATCTGTTTTCCACCAAATCGTCACAAATTGCCCCTTGCGTGGCGAGTAATCTGCACGAGCTCTCCTCTGCGTTTTACACGTGCACTCTGTGAATATGAGTTTGTGGGTACATTTCTGTGCCTGGGTGTGTGTCCAGGTATTTTGTTTCTTTCTCTCTTCCTCTCCGTAGTTGTTGTAATTTAATGCACTTGTCGCTGAGTATTATTTTATTTTAGTTTTGTTGCGATCTGAATTACGAAAGCGCCACTCTTGTATAGCGCTGAAGTAATAACTCTCCAGGTTTGAAAATATACCTTCAAGGGGATATATATTTATACCATGAGATGCAGATAATACATCTTCAGTATCACGTTACTACATCTCGAAGGGGGCATAGTGTTTACACCTCAAAACGTACTCGTCCTGGGATAAGCCGTTCATACCCTAAAAAGAACAAATTGTCCTAACAGAGTAGCGGTGATCCTGAAAGTGACATCCGTCATCCATGCTAAGGTCGACCCGCTCCTTCTGTACGATTGATAATCCCTAGAACCATATCAACTTGAATGTACCTGATACAGAAGCCAAGAAGGAAGGACTTTCCGAGTCGGAACCCTCCTGCGACTGACAAGACCACCACAGGGAGGTCTGCGACATCGCTGTTGGTGAGAAGACGTGCCAAGTTGTCATTCTGGATTTCAAAGTAAGTGGCATCCTTGTGGGGACGCACGACGACCGGACATGCACCAGAGCCCAATGTTTCCTGTAAAGGAGCATGTGCCATATTCATTTCCCCTGTTAGCACCGCGAAGCAACTGTGGCTATGAGCGGAATACAGATGTGGATAGACAGAGAGGGCAGCAGGAAGGAGTGTCGGAAAGGGAGGTCAGTATGCGTCCTGGGTGGATTTCAGAGGGAAGTGTGCTGACATTCGTCTGGAAAGTCTTCAGTATACGTAGCGAGAACCTCAGACAGCACACCGAGTGCTATAGGATTCGAACACACGACCTCCCGGTCTTTAGTACGGCCCGGTCTCTCGGTATTTACTACGGCTTTGGCTGCCGCCAACGAGACGGATGCCTTAAGCTGCCCGGCCATTCTTCTGGTTTGTATTCACTATCATGCACCCTAAAAACAGAACTTCACCGCATAGTAAGCTGTGCGCCAACCATTTTCACGAATGGTGGTGTTATCGCTTCTGATTCGAAAACAAAGAGGGGCGTACGCCTTTTTGTGGCAATTCGGATATATAAATTCTGTGTGCGGGGTCCTGTTGAGTGTGTTTCCCACGTGCGAAACACACTCGACAGGACCCCGCACACAGAATTTATGACCTCCCTTCGGCAACCTCAACGCACTGCGATTTCCCTTCCACCACCACTGTCGAAGCACACGAAAGTGAGTGTTTTCTGTTTGACCAACTCATTATCTCTTTTCACTTGAAAGAGAACGGTCCACCGTTCGAAACGTCGTGTCTGTGTAATTTCAAAATGAATTAAATGATGTCATCTGAAAATATTCCTTTGGTGGTGCTCTGTGCGAACTTATTTCTTCTGTGTATATACATACAGATATACAAATATTTTGAATATTTGATTCTTTGTTTGTATACGACAATACCGACATGAATCCTACGCGTTATGACGGCAGTAGATGAAAAGTCACAGAGTTGCATAGAATTAGAACCAAATCAGAGCACACTGATGAGCCAAGTGCTGGCACACCCATCCCAACATCTGTATGACGGAACACTGGGCGGTGCTACGAGGAGCACGTGGGGCACACTGGAGCAGTGTACTCCAGCGTGATGAAGAGCACGCCTTCGACATAAAGTCACGTTTCTGATAGGAGAGAATGCCGCCAGGGAAGGAATACCAAGACGTTTTTCTGAGGCAGAGCAAGACAATACAAAGTCGATCTCGACGTTCCTGATATGGCACTGCTGAATGGGGGCTGTATTTTGAGGTCTTGCAGTCCCCACGGTGCGCTCCACGCAGTAGTCGTTCCGAGCCCATCTACACGTTCAACGTTGGGTTTGTATCATTTAATTCGCCATATGCTATTGTCATCATGTTCTCATTTCATTCCCCGCATCACCACTAGCAATAGGGCAGAGTATCGCCCCCGGCGATGAGACTCCCCAGTCGTCATCCCGTAATAAAATTAAGTTAAACTGGTTGTTACACTCTGCCCGAGCCTGGGGCTCGCAGTTACAAGTGTTAGCTGTCTACATTTTGAAAACTTCTTGGACTATCTTTAAAAAATAATGTTTATTTTGTATGACCAGTACAAGACAAGACTTGTTCTAGCCAGTGGAGTTGAAAATGTGCAGTGCAGTTCGAATCGAACAAGATGTGATAGTAGATGGGTAGAAATCCAGCGAACCGGTAGAGATGTAGGAAGGGAGTTGCCTCAGGACAGAAGCCGCCGATATTTCGAACAGAGACTGTTCTTCTTCTGGGCACCGTTCTCATCATTGGCATGGTATTTAAAGGGCATGGTGTGACGTGTTTAAAGGTTCATGCGAATTCTGGTTCAACAGCCCGCAGGGAAGAAAGGGACTGTACGGGCTTCTACGGCCGGAGCGAATGGCTGCTTTGTTAGAGTGTGGAGGGGATTATGTGAACGTGATCTAGGCTACAGACCGGTTACAGAAAGATGGAAGGTTCACGAACACGTTCACGTGGACGAAACGGGACAACAGGCAAGAATTGGCAAGCATAGCGAAAGATAAGGAGGTTAGTGGTTACGTGGGGAAAATTCCAGAACGAGCAAAGTTTTTTGTTTTGTTTTTGTGATACAAAGTTGTGGCATGCAATAAAGAAAGCAGAAAGCAGTGGCCATGCACAACATAACAGATGATAATGGAGGTAGAAGAAAAAGCATATTATATTTGTGAAGTGTTTCTAGGGTGCCTTGTGATTTGTTGATACCGGACGGGTGAAGAGCGTTGAACTTGTATATGGAGATAAGACTCCCTATCACGTCTGTCACGTGTGGATCTAAACTCGGTTTCTAGAATATATAGTTTAATGTTGTCAAAATTGTGACCAGGAACGTTAAAGTGTTCGGCGACTGCTTTGGGGAGTTTGTTGGACGTGTCGGTTCTGTGTCCGGTAAGGCGGTTGTTCATTTGTTGGCCGGTTTCACCAATGTATTGCATGGAGCAGTCGCCGCATTCAATGCAGTATATGACATTGGAGCTTGTGCATGTGAATGCGTGGTTAACGGGTGGGTGTAATTGCTCGCAGTGGTTTTGATGAAGTTAGTGTGTTGAGCGTGCTTGCATGTTTTGCAGCGCGGGAGGTTGCAGGGTCGTGTTCCCATGTACGGGGTGCTCGTTTTGCTGATTTTGGCATTGACCAAGGAGTCTGCTAGGTTTTTTGCGCGTCGGTATGTCACCTGTATGGGATGGGTGAATATATTGCTAAGTCGGTCACTGCTTTGGAGGAGGTGCTAGTGCTTCTGTAGAATGGCTTTGATGTTTGGAAGTGCGTTGGAATATCTTGTGATGAAGCTTATTTGGCACGCGTCAGGATTTTTTCGGTTTTCCAGAACCTCGTTTCGATCGAGTGTGAGTGCCTTGCGACAGAATTCGGTTAGGAGTGAGTCTGGATAGTCCCTTTGGGCAAGTGTACTGCAGAGTTCGTCAAGCTTCTCAGCGTAATCTGTGTCGTTTGAACAAATTCTGCGTAGTCTTACACTCTGCCCATTAGGAATTCCAACCTCACAGTGACGCGGGTGGTGACTCTTGAAGTGAGGGTATTGTTGTTTGTCAGTTGGCCAGTTGTTGTTGGTCAGGGTTGTGATGAGGCTGCCGTTGTCTAGTGATATTGTGGTGTCGAGGAAGTTAGTTAGGTCAGTTGACTGTTGTGATGTGAACTTTATGTCGCTATTCGCGGTGTTCAGTAGATCTACGAACTTTTGAAATTCATGTTTCCCGTGTTTCCATATTATAATTATATCATCCATGTATCGAAGGTACACAGTTGGTTTTAATGAGAGGGCGCTGAGAACTTTGTTTTCTAAGAACCCCATGAATATATTTGCGTATGTGGGTGCAACAGGTGTGCCCATACTTGTACTGTGTACTTGTAGGTAGTATTCGCCATTGAACTCGAAGTAGTTTAGTTTAAGGACCAAGTCCATTAGAACGAGTATGGTTTCCGTGTCTTTTCTGGTGTTTGTTGTAAAAAGGGTATTGCAGAGGGCTGTGATTCCGTCGTTGTGTGGAATGTTAGTGTACAGTGATGTCACATCCAGCGTGGCTAGTATTGTGCCCCTACCAAACGTACGAGTGTTGTTTATATCTCTGATTATTCTGAGGAGGTGGGGTGTGTCTTGTACATGCGATGGCAGTGTTGTCGGAATATGGTTTAAATAGTGGTCCAGGAATTTCGAGAGTCTTTCTGTTGGCGTGTTGTTATTAGATACAATTGGCCTGCCGGGGATGTCAGCCGTATAGAGCTCGTTGGCGTGTACCTTGTGGATTTGCGGCAGTAAACAGAAACGACCTGCGCCTGTGTTTGATGGGGTGAGATATCTGAGGTCATCACGTGTGATGAGCTTTCGTTCGTGGAGGTCCTGTATGGTATGGGTTATTAGCGCCGTGTACTCCTTTGTTGGATCATGGTCCAGTTTGAGGTAGTGTTGCGTATTGTTGAGTTGACTATGAGCTTCAGAAATATATTTATCTGTGGGCCAGATGACGGTACTCCCACCCTTATCTGCGGGCTTGATAATGATATCATCTCTGTCAGCTAGCGCTTTGTTGATGTCACGCTGTGTTTTAGTGAGGTTGTGACCACGCGAGCTTTGAGAAACCTGTTATCGGCGGCTCCTATTCTCGGGCAGATTCCTTAACCTTTGCAGGTCCACTGGATTTTCTACCCTTCCACAGTTTAATGCACTACCGTAAAAAGAAGTAATAGTGTGCACAGGAACATATCTCTATGCCTTACTGCAAGCGTCAACATTCACTGAAAACAGCGTATTTACAAAGGCATCAACCGTGGAAGAAGCGGTGCCGCCACGACGCAGCTCAGCTCATTGCAATGTAGCTCACCGAAATCTAATTCCAATTGTTATTAGGTACTTACCGTCCCCCTCGAGTCAAAACTTGAAAATGTGCTCATTTTCTTTCCTCTTATGCGTAACTACAGGAACTGCAAAAGAGAATGACAGGCTCTTAGGAAATGTCACACATACTTCCCAGACCCGGGCCATTCAGAAACATAAGGTCTCCTGATCTGAACAATACAAGTACGGCAGTCGTCGAAAAAGCCAGACAACGACCACGGTCCCATCCACTTCCCGACGACTTGCCTGGGGTCTTAAATTGCTACCGTGACACGCAGTTTCAGCGAGAAGGGACTCACGAGGGAGTTAAATGAGGCTCTGAGACTTTCGACAATGGAAATGGCGTACTGATGCTTGCCTGAAGGTGGGGTGTCATCTGAACTGCTTCATTGGTAAGGAGGTGACCTGGCCTTCCAGTATGAGACTGAGCCTATCTTTAAAGTGTCAACTGTAATTTGTGCTTTCAACATCCGAGTGCGCCAGTTTCATTGGATGCATTGGACAACATGACACGTTTGGCGAATAGCGAACGTTACCATGTGTGCTTGAGCACGTGCGGTGTTCATAACATTTACACCCTAGAACAACGTCTCTACTGCTCTGTTCATGCGCACTTTTATCGTTCTTTTATCTTTTTTTGTTTTGTGGGCTCGCTTATATCATACACACACCTGGGTTACTTCCGCTAAATTCAGTTGCACAACAGACCGGAATACAATAAATGCCGATATCGTGTGTGACCCCGAAGTTTTTTTTTTTTTACATAGACACAGCGCGACTCAAGGAAAATATGATAGAACGTTTTACACGAGCCAGGCTGATATGTGTTTCAATGATCTCACGGACAGGTTACTCTGTGCCCAGCAACAATGGTACGTCAACCGAAAGTGCGAGAGGACGTGTCGCAATCTCTACACTCTAAATCCGGCACCCGATACGTACCGCATGAAAAAGGACCCGCACCTGGGCCAATCGGTACACATGAGGTACAGTCCTCAACCAACAGGTACAGTTTGCGACCACGGCGAAATTCAAGCGGTACAAGGGCTCCGAGACCCATCCGTGCCGGCTAGGTACCTCTTAAGCGCGGTCCAGCAGCTGTACCTCGTGTGTACCGCGTGTTTCCGGCGCATGAGTACGAACGCCTTCTCACGATCTCCATGCGCAGCAAAAATATTTCGCGTGATTCCGAATACCAGCCAATAAATTCCCTGATGCAGCAGTGCCATATTGGGTCAGCGCTATCATTCTATCAAAGAAGTGCAATAACTAGAACCCGTGGCCGTGAGGGATCGCACGTTTGGGAAGGATGCTTTTCTTGCAACCGCTGGCAAATCAGTTTGTTTTGAAACGTCGGGGAGCGAGGACGAGTCGGTGCTTGGTCTTTGAAGAAACTCGTTCGACGCTTTCAAGATTGGAGTCCTTTAAGGTGCGTATTATATCTATGAAGTAATTATTCTTCCGCACGACTCATTTTCGTTCATCTTCGCTCTGATTCCCAATGGTCCTGATCACTGGCTGGCTGGACACAACGACTGATTGACGGAGACAACGAACTTTGCGCTTCATACACGAACGTTGATGCGTAAATTAGAGAAGTCAAGATTTCATTTTATACCTGGATTACACAAGCAAGTAGGCATGTTTTTCAGGTAATCCATTTCGGTTGTTGGATTTTTTTACATTGTATTTTACAATCATCTTCTGAGGTTGGGGCTACGTTCTGCGGAAGAAACGGAAGTTGGGGAAGAACAGCAATCCAAAGGTGTGGAAGAGATAAAGAAGCGTGACTACAGAGCAGCCGCAATAGTGAAGGAGAGATGCAGTGGTCAGCGTTCATCCATATACGTTGTGCCCCGTGTGTTCGGCGTTAGTGCATCATATATGAGCCATGAAAATGCACGCTCGGGATGGACAAGCATCACCCCTGAAATAGATGTAATTTTCGAATAAAGTTATTTGTTTGTGATATTTATCCTACAGCGGTGCTTCCTGGGGCTGTTAATATGTCGTAGAAGGGGGAAACCACCCCGACGGGTAGGCCTAAATCGCTGCGCGCTATCCGTTGCATGTACCGCATGTGAGGGCGCGTGTACCGCGTAAATTTAAGAGGTACATTTTTTTTAATGTACCTCTTGGCCAAGCGGTACTTAGCCGTTACATATACGTTACCTGGTTTAGAGTGTACCGTGCATTGGTCGGTACCGTGCATTGCTCATTGCGCCCGGAGGGGGGACCTACCCGAAGATGGCTCATGCTGTAGCAGTCCAACATTAAGACGTCTACTCGACTGCCGCACGTATACTACATCACAAGAGAGAGGAATGCGATAAACTGCGTCTGAAGTCCAGTTAACAAAGTGGGGCCTGTGCCGAACGTTGCAGGAAACAGATGCGCTCTGATGGTTACGCTTAGCGCAAAGTCTCTGCAGCCTGGGGGAGGCTGAGAACACGACACCGGCTCCAAACCTGGAACCTACTTTTTTTTAGGAAATTAGAAAATCTATGAATATAGGGGATGCAGACCGTTCTACGCGGACTCGGATCCTCAGTGCAGATGGGAGAAGTCTTCTTTAGGTCACCCAAAAGGGCTTTCGCGGCAACAAGAAAGGCTTGTAGAGGAGATAGTATTCCCCTACATGGGTCCTGGTGATGAAATGTCCCAGAAGGCAGATTGTTACCTTACGCTAGAACGCTGTCGGTAGAACTGACCAGGCAGCGCGCTAGCGCGTGGCAGCAAGGGTTCACTGTTACCGGGAGCCACATCAGAAGAAACGGGTATCCGGCTGTCCTCAGAAAGCTCTTAACCCGTATGGGCTAAACATACGTTTAGGTTTCCTCTATCAATTTGTATCTAGGCTTGTAGGCTAGGTTCGCTTAGGGACTGCACTCCCAGCTCAAGTCTAGACTTGGTCACATCGAGTTCACCTTTTGTAGGGTAATACGTTCACATCGACCATTTTCTCTTTTTGCGAAAATTCCCCAAACTCCGTCTGTAAAGCAAAGTCACCTTTCACCATTTGATTTTTATTACTTTCTTCTTCCTTCTTCTTTTTTCCTTTCTCTTTTTCCCTCCCGTCATTTACCGTTCACATCGGACCTTCCCTGTATATATCTCTACAGGCTGTACAAATGTTTTACACCTAAAGAAATGTAGACTACTACGTGAAAGCTTGCGATTATTAATGAAGACTTCTCTGTTGAACTTCCTGCTTATGATTACTATTCCGGGCTTGGTTCCTTTCTTTACTTTCGCCTGACTAGCTTGAACGAAAGCTGTCATTGTTGAAGTAGGGAAGCAGATTTGATGGTGGTGTAACAAGAAGAGAGGACGTTTGTTCAAGGGAACTGTAAAACGTTTAATGAATATGAAGATGGCGGAAGAATCTCAAGTCACGAGATCCGTGCCATGATTTTACGCGATATGATGTCATCTTTCTTTACACTCCCACCCCTGAATTGACGATGTCGATGAAGCAGATGAGAGACCCTAGCAATTAATCTTCGTCTGCCTCTAACTTGTGTAGCAGTTGAATTGGTCTACAGATAACTTTGCCCCCTGATATCCTGACCTGGCAAGATCGGATGCGGCCATCGGTGCTCTCTCTGGTACTTTCAACGCGGCCAAGGGGCCAAGACACCCGAGGCGCATTCTCCTTGGCTATGAGAACGATGTCCCCTGTCTTGACGCTGCACGATGAAAGTGGCTTGCGTATGTTCGCGGATCTCAGGTACAGGATATACTCCTTGGTCCATCTAGTCCAAAACGACTCCATCAAGCGCTCGCGGTACTTCCATCGTCGCCTCAGCTGGTTTGACGTCGAACGCACGTCGGCTACAGGCTCGTAGGGAAGGGCTGAAATACCCCCAAGAACACACGCGGTCCTCAGGATGTCCTCAAAGTGTCATCACGTCCTCGTCCGTGATAGGATGAACGGAGGAGGTCCACAGGCTGTCATCATAGGTGCTTCCAGTGATTGTCATTTGCGTACATCCTGCGGTCGTCAACCGGACGACAAGCACAGGAGAAGTAAATTATTTTAATACTGCGTTGTGCATTTTAATACCTGCTAGCCAGTAATCAACTTCCCGATTTATTTCTCATTACCCAATAAAATCAAAGAAGAAGTGCTCATGCATAAATTTAAAAAAAACGAACAAAAATATAAAATAAAGAGAGATATAGGGGCCCAAATACTGATCATCGGATTTTAAAGGAATCCGTCCATGTACAACGTTTGACCTGCACTAAGATACAGTTTGCTAGACCTTTCACTGTGGTCTTGTTGCATGAGTGTCCGCAAAGGGTCCCTGGCAGGAGGTTGCGCGGAGCCTTTTATTTCCGAAGAGACAAAAAATAATAGCGTTTCACTGCTCAAGCTGCACTTACGATGCATGCATCAAACCAAAGCAGTAAGAAACATGGACACTACCTTGATAGCGATTTAATACTCCAAGGAATTTCTCACTTCATTGTTGGTTATGTGCAAAATCAAGTTAAACTTAGATACCTCACCCTTTGTTTTGACTGAGACGCGAAGAGGACTCCCGAATCTGCTGAAGTTCGGAAGACAAGCTACAACTTGTATCTGTTCTGTCTTGGAAAGGAAATGCTGCTGCCTCATATGCCTTTCTAAGTGGTTTTGCTGGTTTTAGTGACCTAGGGTCCTTTTATATATCTCTCTTTTTTGCCTTTTAAACTGTGACACTCATTGTTTGAGATGAGAAATACGCTGAACGAAATACAGATGAGAAACCACGAATCGTAGCTGGTGACCGAGGTTGAAAATATATAAAAAACACACACACGCTGACTGGATGCTGCAAATGTACCCTCACTTCCGAAAATAAATAATTCACTAAGGTATCTGCTTGCTCCCAGAACTGTACTAGCCGCGTCATTTGGTAGCTCCCATTGGAGGTCCTGAGGATATGACGGGGAGTCTCACTTTGTCACATTTTTGACAAATTGAGGACCTGGTAGGGAAGTCCTGGGGATGTTATCCCTGTCCGCTGATGACTTTCCCCGGATGTACCCAGGAGGTCATTGTGTTCTTGGGGACGTTTACCAACCAGGAAGTGACCAGGCGTGAGCACGGAGAGATCGTCTGGATCCTCGGAAACATAAGTCAGGGGCCGTGAGTTCAGAACGGCTTCCACCTCCGTGACAACAGTGGCAAGCTCGCTGTACGTTAGGGTGCTTTTTCCCAGTATCTTCCGTAGACACACCTTGGCGCTTTTTATTAGGCGTTCCCAAAAGCCTCCCCACCAGGCAGCGCGCTCAACGATAAACTTCCAGTTGATCCGATGTACCGTAAGGAACCCGTTCACATCTGGATCCTGCGACAGCTGGCCAACGGAAAGTTCACGGGACACACTCTTGAAGGTGCGGAAATTATCAGAGTATACTGTTCCTGGCACACCTCTCCTCGATACAAATCTCTTGAAGGCCTTCAAAAAGTCTTCGGCAGTCATAGATTCTGTGAGCTCTAAATGAACTGCCCTAGTTACGGCGCAAGTGAAGATGAGGATGTAACATTTTCTTGAAACATTGCTCTCTTCATAGGCTGGTCTGTAAAAGAGTGGCCCAGCATAATCGGTTCCTGTCACATCAAATGGCGCTGCAGCTGATATTCGGTCCCGAGGTAGGGGACCAGCAATCTCAGTACACGCGCGGGCTTTCGCTCGCCTGCAAACGCGACAGCCGTGCACCACCCTCTTTACCACTTGCCGTCCTCGAATGACCCAGTAGGCCTCTCGTAGGTCAGTCAGTGTTCCTTGGACGCCAGCGTGCAACAACCGTAAGTGAGTCTGCCTGATAATCATGGCTGTGATAGGGTGGTTCGAGGGCAAGACTATAGGATGCTTGACTGCATCAGGAAAGACACCGTACTGGAGACGTCCTTGCATGCGGAGGATCCCTTCGTCGTCGTGAAACAAGGAGGCGTTCCGAAGAGAAGTGTGGGTGGTAGGCTGCAACCCAAAAGCCTCACGTTGAGCATTTCTAATCCAATAGTGCTCTGCCGCATTAATCTCTTCTGAACTTGGCATACCGCTGTCCTTGAGAGAAGGGCTCCTGCTGTTGTGGATAAACCGTAGCACCCATGACGTAACCCGGAGCAGTCTGGAGAACGAGCTGTACTTTCGTACTTGCAGGATGGGCTCGTTGATCACTGTCATCACTGCGAGAACGTCGGGGGTCTTAGCCTCGGAGTAGACATCTCCTGGAGCATTGGCTGTAGAGCGCCAACCTGGCGGCCAGGATTCAGGATGGCACAGCCAACTCGGGCCATTCCACCAACACGTAGTGTCCAGAAGGCGTCGGCATGACACACCCCTCGTCAAAAGGTCGGCAGGATTGTCGGGACCAGGGCAGTGTCTCCATTGGCGGGTTTGCGTAGAAGATTGAATCTCCGCAACGCGGTTCCGTACAAAAGGTTTCCACGCCGAGGGAGATCCGTGGATCCAATGCAAAGCAACCTCCGAGTCTGTCCACAAGATGGCTTCCACATCTAAAAGGAATAACGTCTGCCGGACAAACTTAAGCAGTCGTGAGGCTAGAACGGCGCCCATCAACTCGAGGCGTGGGAGGGACATTGCTTTCACCGGGGCGACTCTGGTTTTGGCCAGCAAAAGACATGCTTCCAATCGGCCTTCGCCACGTTGAGAAACCAAGTAAACAGCTGCTCCGTATGCCTTGGTGCTGGCATCGCCGAAAACATGCAGGCTCCTCGCAACCTCCGTCAACGGAGCTGTGGCACCTGTTAGCTTCCGAGGTAGCCGGAGACGAGCCAGCGTAGGCACCTCTTGACACCAATTACTCCATACAGACCTTATGTTGTCAGGAAGGAGATCGTCCCGCTGAAGCTTAGCAAGCCAGATGCCTTGCAGTAAGATCTTGGCCGTAACGACGAACGGCGCCACGTAGCCCAGAGGATCAAAAATCCGAGAAACAGCCTGAAGCACGTAACGCTTAGTGGCAACCGGACGTTCCAGAAAATCGGATAATGATTTCATGGAGAGCTGTATCTCATCAGAGTCGATATCCCAATTGAGTCCGAGCACCTTTTTAAGGGAAGTGGTGGATGATGAAGCAGTGCCTTCCGCTTGAAATAACTTCCACAGGGTGCTGTCGTTGCTGGTCCATTTGACGAGCTTCATCCCAGCTTCAATAAGGATGTCACGCGATTCACGGTAGAGCGTATTTCCTTCGTCAACGGAATCCACGCCGACAACCAGGTCATCCACATAAAAGTGACTTGATAGAAGAGAAGCCGTTCGAGGATATCGTGAAACCACAGATTGCAAATGATGTCGGATAGTGGCGGCCAACAAAAACGGGCTGGACTTTGCGCCGAACGGTACCCGCATCATTCTCCAAGTCTCAATAGGAGGCAAAGCCTCGTCTGCCTTCGGCGCAGTGGCGTACCAAAGAAAGCGCAAAGAATCGCGATCCTGTGGATCGAGTACGATCTGTAAAAATGCTTTTTCGACGTCAGCTGTAAGAGCTATTTGATATGCCCTGAACTGAAGGAGCAAGTCTAGAACATCCGGGTTCAAGTTGGGTCCAGCGTGAAGAGCTTCATTTAAAGAGATTGCACCAGATGACTTTGACGAAGCGTCGAATACAATGCGTACTTTAGTCGTCTCCCGATCTCTTCGTATGACAGCATGATGAGGCATGTAATATATAGGCCCTCCACCGGTGTTCTCCGTCTCAAGTACGCGCTCCGCATGTCCATTTAGCAGATATTGACGAATCGTAGAGTCGTACTCTTCCATTAGACTGGGATCCGGTAGCAGCTTCTTGGTGGTGTAACTCAACCGTCGGAACGCGAGCACCTTGTTATCGCCCAGCATGTGACGCTTCTCCAGGTTCCAGGGGAGACGGACCATATATCGCCCGTTCTGTAGGCATGCTGAAGTGCTAAACTCTTGAAGAATGGGGTCAGTGTAGGAACTGGACATTGAACACTGGTCCGTGATGCCTAGATGCTCGAGGTCCCAAAATGCCTGTAGTTGCGAATATATCCTGTCGGTATCAACCTCGACATCCGTTTCCACGCCAATCTTCATAACTTGAATATCGTGTCGTCCCTTCATGCCATCGGACGAACAGACTCCTTGGATGGTCCACCCGAAAAGGGTTTCAGCTGCAACAAGATGTTTCGAAAGTCGAACAGTTTGTCCAGTGACGACTTGCCAGTAATAATCTGAACCAATCAGGAGAGAAATCTCGACAGGCGCCGAAAACGGTTCATCAGCTAGCTGAAGGCCCATATCTTTCAGTTGTTTGGACATGTCGAAGGGTAAAGACGGGAGGCTGTCAGTGCAAATCTGGTCGTACTCGATTGCATCCATCACAAGTGTGTGAGAAGCGTCCTGGCTTCGCAATAAAAGTTGTACACAACGGTGTTGTGTTCGAGCGGATGTGACATTCCCAAGGGTGTGAATTCGTAGATCTTCTGACCGTACGTCTTTACATTCCATGCGTTTTGATATGTCGGCGCGAATGAAACTTCTTTGACTTCCCCCGTCAAACAAGACCCTGATGAGCTGTTTTCGTCCACGTGGTCCCACAAGCCAAACTTTAGCGGTTTGCAGAAGGACTTCTGAGCACTTTGGAGTCTTCGAAACTTCTGATGAAGAAAATGAGGTAACTACGTCCTCAACAACCGTTGTAACCGAAGTTTGATTCTGAGCAGGCACTGAAGGACCTGGACATAACTGCGTAAGGTGTCGTCTGTTACACTTTCCACAATGAAGCCTCCAGCAGACCCGGCAATCCTTGGACAGGTGGGACCTCTTTCCACAAAGAAAGCATCTGCCTTCTCGACGGAGGATGATTCTTTTTTCCTCAGGAGTGAGTATGGCCGTACAACTTTCAAGCGCATGATCTTTTGACTTGCACAGGACACAGCTCTGCTGCGTAACAGTTGCCGCTAAAGATGACGCGGAAAACGAGAGCGATGATTTTCGTTTGACACCACTTCCTCCTTCTGTTTTCGGTCGCGATCCAACGTTGTCTAATGCTGCGTCTCTGCGCAGGCGTTCACGGCATTCGATTTCTTTGTTCAAAAAATTCATAAGATCTGACAAGCTTTCAGGAGCGAGGGTCGCGTCTCTTCCGTGCATACGATAGTACTCGAGCTCAAGCTCATGAGGAATCTTGCGCACAATTGCTCGACGAACAGCGACGTCATATTGACTCGTCGGAATGCCTAAAGCTTGCAGATTTCGAACCCGAGCAGTTACAGTCCCATGTAAGTCTCGTAACCCTCGGACATCCTGAAAGTCCGTAACGGGCTTAAGATCGAATAATGAGTCTAGATGATCGTTGATAAGAAGCTCGTCCTTGCCGAAGCGTGCCTTTAGGATGTCAACAGCAGTGACATAATTTTGATCAGTAATGGTCAAACCTTCGATGGCCGTAGCAGCAGATCCAGACACAAGCGACACGAGATATTTAAGCTTGTTGACTTGCGAAAGCCGTGAGTTGTCGTGTATGCTTGCTCTGAACTGGTCCCAAAACCCTTGCCATTTTGAAAGCTCACCATTGAAAGTGTCGATATGAAGCTTGGGCAAACTGACTCCATCACTAGCACCGTGCCCATGTTGCGGTGAAGCCTGATGACCGTCGCGGTAGTTGTTTGAAACTGGACCTGCAGTTGTCGACAACGCCCTGCGGACCTGTACAGTGATAGTCGTGATAGATTCAAGATATCGATCGCAGGCTGTGCATTCGTCTTCTAAAAGGTTTTCCTCGATGATACCCTGTATTCGGCCATCCAGCTGTGCCAAGGTCGCTGCTTTAGATTCTAGGAATGTCAGCTTTGATGTGAGCTGATCGTGGGGCAAAGGAGTCGTAGCCAAAAGAGCTGTGAGGTCCGAAATGGTGCGTGTCACAGTTCCCCGACACGCAGTGCGTAGCTTCTTCAACCTCTCCAAGTCCTCCATAACGATTCCGACGATGACGCTCTGCTCCGCCCTATAGTCCAGTCAGTACTTCCTGATCAGGTAAGACCCGCTTCCCGGGTTTCGGCACCAAATTGTAACAAGAAGAGAGGACGTCTGTTCAAGGGAACTGTAAAACGTTTAATGAATATGAAGATGGCGGAAGAATCTCAAGTCACGAGATCCGTGCCATGATTTTACGCGATATGATGTCATCTTTCTTTACGCGGTCGCTACCTCCACAACCCCAGATGGCTGGCAGCACGCCCTTTTTCGCACGAGGGGCGTACTTCTAGCAGATGTGGTTCCGGGTACTGGTAAAATGGGCATCTAGTTCACACGATAACTGCCTATGGTTCCTAGATATACAGCTCTCCATCCGGTAGCGTGTTGCAATAAGGTTGCATCGTCGTCGTCTACGGACCGCCACATCTGAAAAAAAAGTAGGCTCCAGGTCTGGAGCCAGTGTCGTGTCCTCCGTACACCTCATGCAGTAGAAACATTCCGCCAGGATAAAGCATAAGAGGGCATCTGTAGCGCAAGGCTGCGCTCCAGAGCGCTGCGCCGGGTCCTTGTGCTTGCTGTACTTTACACACGGTTCACTGCTGTGCCCTCTCTTGTGACAGACTATATGTGTGGCACCCCGTAGAACTCAAGTGGGCGCTTGCCGAGCTCCAAGCCAATAGTTAGGGTCCTTTGTTTTAAGATGAGGCGCACATCTCCGAGTTCAATCCACTGTAGCTTGCTGCCTTGCGAATATTTACATTAAAAAAGAAAGATTCCTATCCTCAAGATATTTTGACCCTTTAGTCACAGAGCGTTCGATTCTTCTCCGATTCGCTATGTTTGTATTATATCAAGTATTTCTCACAACCGCGCTGCAGTTCATTATTTCGTAGTTCATTATAGTTTATTTATTTCGTTCATACGTAACATGGACGCCGAGTGTCCGGCAAAAAGCAGCCTAGCTACTTGACTAAGGCCGGCCACCCGGTTGCAGTGCAGCAGTTGCAATAAGCTAAGAAAGAAAAACATATAAAGAAACAGAATGTTGTACACATCAGGTCATCCATAACACATTGGCGTCAACAACTTCAAAAACAAAAACTAAACGAAATAGGTCATCAAGAGCAACAAGTAACAACCAGTAACGATCGACTTGAGCGTACCATTGATTTACACATCGGGTTCAGGGGTATCCTTCCAGAGAAAATGGTTTCTTAGTTGCTTACGAGTTATGTGTTGTGTAAACAGATCCATGCCAGCATCCAAGAAGTCGTTTAACAAACGCGGGAGCGTCACTGTGAGGGACTGTAGGCCATATGATGTGCGAGAAAAATGTACCATCCATTTGTTTGGGTCACGGGAAGGATAGGCGTGCCTCCTTTCATTCAAGTTTGCGAGACCCAGGAAGTATGTATTATTGTACGGAACAGCTTTTAAAAAAGATTTACTAAGTAAGAACAAATGTAACTCTTAGATTGGGATCATGGCATACCGCCTGAAAAGTTCTGTAGTATGAGCATCAAAGTTAACGTTTGCGATCATTCGAACTGCTTTTTTATGCAGCCTGGATAAGGAGTGGATGTTTGTTTCTGTGGTGTTACCCCAACCTAAATGGCAATAGGTGACATGAGACATGACAATGGAGTTATAAATGTAAATCATGGCGGATGTTAGCGATATTTCGTTAAATTACCTATACCTCGCGACATTTTATTCTGGATGTGTGTAATATGTACGTTCCACGTTTATGTGTCACAAAATGTTACTCCTAGATTTTTTGTGGATCTTGACAAGCCTATAATGTCATTATTTATTCGTAAGTCCAGCGCTACACTGGGAACCTTATTTTTGGGTCGAAACAAAACCGCCTTTGTCTTATTTGTGTTTATAATCATGCCGTTATTCTTGGACCACAGTGCAAGTGGAGAGAGAACATTATTTGCTAGAGTGTTGAGTTGGGCAATGTCTTGGTGTGTGAGCAAAAGACTGACATCGTCTGCGTATATTATGTATTGAATATGTGGACTTATGTCGACAATGTCGTTGATATATGTGCAGAAAAGCATAGGCCCCAAGATGCTTCCGTGTGGAACTCCCACTTTCAGTCCGCACATGTCTGATGGACAATTGTTAATAACAACAAATTGCTTACTGTTGGTTAAGTATGATTCTAATAGGAGGCTAGCTTGCCATCTAATGCCATAGTGTTCCAATTTGCTAAGAAGTATTGAGTGATTGACGAGGTCAAAGGCTTTAGAATAATCTACGAATATTACCAATGAGTATAACCTCATTTCGAAGTTGCGTATCATGCTTTCTTTTAGTGTCAATAATGCAGTTTCGGCTGATCTGTTTTCTCGGAATCCATGTTGCGATTCCACTATGCATGTGTAGACCCAACATTCTCGTGTCGCTTACCGACATCTCTACCGCGCGTCATTAAGTCCCTCCTACGTCGCTTACGGCTGAATGTTGCCTTTTCGCCGTACTACCGTTACCAGATAGGGTGTGCCAGTAGTCCCTTGTTCCCGGAGTGTGGTGTGCCAGCGACCGCGGACCATGTGATCATCGCATGTGCCACTTATAGGAGGGAGCGTCACTTGCTGGCAAACGACCTTGCGCGGATGGACAGCCGACCCCTTGACCTCAGACTCATTTTGGGACAATGGGACACACGAAAGCAGATGTCCGTCTTACGACCCTTCATCAAATTCCTGCAAACTACCGGCCTGATCGACTCTCTCTAAAACCCTGTCAGCGTCGTCAGCATCATCCTCATCACCGTCCTCTCATTTTCCCCCAGTAGCAATGGGGTAGCATTCCGCTCAATGAGCGGAAGTCATCCCCATATCATCGTCATCATGTATTTCTCTCTCTCTCCACTATGCATGAATGCTTATTTAAGAACGATGTGATTCTTTTGCGCACGATATGTTCAAGCGGCTTAGAAAAAACTGGTAGTATGGATACTGGCCTATAGTTGGATAATTGATTACTGTCACCCTTCTTGTAGATTACAGTGACCTTAGCGATTTTCATGCGCTCGGGAAATGTCCAAGTGGTTAAGGCCAAATGTGCTAGGAATGGAGCGATAATATTAATAACACATTTTATCGGTTTAACCTGTAAACCATCTCAATCGAGAGATTTGCTATTCCTCAAGTTTAAGACGATCGTGGCTATCTCCTTGTTGACTGCGGGTGTGAGGAATATCGATTCCGTGACATTGTCACGGGAGAGGTAATATGGAGGTGGTAGGTCAGTAGCATCGGACGATGCAATATTGCAGAAAAAGTTATTGAACTGATTTGGAAGGTCATCGTCTGAGATGCCACTGACACTCACATTGTCCGTCACAACAGTCGGATTTAAAATGCGCCGTAACTTTTTCCATACAGTGGCCGCGTCGCAACTCCCCGAGAAGAGGTCCCGATAGTAGCCCGCCTTCGCTTGTTTAGTGGCACGGTTGACACTATTGCGCAACCTTTTATAGATATCAAAGACTTCCGAGTGTTTTGTTTCGATAAATTTTTTGTAGAGTCTGTTTTTCTTTCGCAACATACGTAGTAGTGCAGGCGTAATCCAAGCTTTACGTGCACGTGACGGATGTTTGACACGGTGCATCAGGAAGCTACTAACATAGATAGGATGAAGAAGAGCCATAAAGTTGTTACACGCCTCGTTTGCAGGTGTTGAGGTGAATACGGCGTGCCAGTCAGTATTACTCAGTTGCGACCTGAACTCGTTTATTTCCTCATCACCCATCTTTTGGACTGTATGATACCGCAATTTCCTTTGTATGTGCGTACATTGTTTGACTAACATGAATGTCGGCATGTGATCACTTGCATCACTAGAGATAACACCGGCAGTGATTGCCTCAGAGGGTCGATTTGTTATCATCAAATCAAGGAGCGTTGACGAAGTATCGGTGACGCGTGTAGGATGTGTGATAACATTGTAACGTCCATACGATTGCAGTAAGTTCGTGGAATCGCATGCTTGACTGTTATCGTTAAGCATATCAAGGTTGAAGTCACGACATACATAGATATTGTACTTATTTTCGGTACACGTCCTTAAAATTTTTTCCATGGCAGTGAATAGCAACGTGATACCGGTAGTCGGAGGTCGGTAAACCACTACAAAAATATCATTTTGGCATTTGACTGCGAGCATTTCAATGTCATTACAAGAGCTGAGCTCACAAAGCGTTTCACACGTCAGCGTATCACTGACCAATAATGCCACACCACCACCTCTCCTGTTAGTACGATTTTTAAAAAAAGTGTTTATAACCAACAGGAATAAACATATTAATGTCATCGTTATCTGTGTTACCACGTCTCAGTTAACATAACATAGTTCTAAGATAAGATAGTTCTAATCGGTATCCTTGTAGTCTTATGTTATGTAGCACTTTTAGTCTAATTCTTGCTGCTCTATAATCATTCTTTCAAGTACATACTACATGGTACTGGTACATGGTACATGGTACAAGTACATGGTACTGGTCCGCTGAATAATTTCTTATAACTGTCCACAGTGGCACGAGAACAAAAAAAGACAACAGAACGTCGTATGTTTAAAAAGTGATTTTGTAGTTTTTGTTTGCGTCATGTAGCTAGCGCTTTTCCATCAAATGCGATATTGCTGGAATTTTGAGCCGGGACGTCACATTCAGAAAGTCGCTACCGAAAATTGGCTAAATTGTCGAACTTCCGTTTTCAACTGATAGCGCAAGGGGTACCTCGTACAGAAACACGAAGCCCATTTTGGTTGAACGGCACACACTAGACGACATCGGCCCGCGGTTATTTTATCCGCTAATCGCAAGAGAAAGAGCGGCATAGAGAGCCGACACTGCCTTACTTCGCCGTAGAGCACTATAGACTGTGAGCGAGATTTCTGCTTTGCATAAGGCAAACGTGGAACACGATTTCCGATTCGAATAACACCTAGTACGTGATGAGATAAAGCTCAAGTGAATGACTAGCGATGCTATGTGAGGCACGCTTTTAACTTCTGAAGCCACAGAGTTCTCTTTTTCAAACATCGAACAACACCATCCTTCCACGTGAGCTGTGTACTTCCACAGTTTATGGGTGATGGTCAAGCGCGCTATTCCGATCACCAGTGATGGACTTGCCCTCCATCATTCTAATTCCCATTCCCACAACCAGTTGAAGACATGCCTCGGTAATGGTCCGGCTGATATCACTCACACGTAATTGGGGTGCACTACTGTTCCAAACGTCTAGCACAGAGCGCACAGTGTTCACGTCGGCTCAATATACAAGATGTTCCACCTATAACTGGATAAAAAAATTATAACTGGCTGCGTACTCGCCGGAGGATTGTTGTACCTTCGGCATTACACCTTCTGGAATCTGTTGCCATCCTTGAGGAAGACTTTGGACAATTTTGAATTGCGAAAAATTATTTTATTCCAATTGAAGTTTGAAAATTGCCAAGCGACCCTCACATTTTTACAGAAATATGATGCCCTACACGGATAACGGCAGACCCAACAAAAAGTCTGCGCAGTATCGCAACAGAAATAGTCTACAAAATTAGTAAAACTTACGCTTTAGCCCCGCCTGCTTGATTTTCCCAGAGAAGCGCGCCCGAAATCTGCGTCTAACGAGAAAGTGTCGCTGCCTTCATTTGTCTTGGCTTCTTTGTGATAAGTCGGTTGTCACCAGCATCAAGGTCAGCGCGGTGCAAGAAAGGTAAAACAAGAGGCGGGACCGCTTCTTTCTGTCCGCGCAAATACCGTGCGCTTTTCTTAGTGACAATCAAGCAGGTGAGACTAATGCCGAATTTCTACTAATTTCTGTAGACTATTTCTGCTGCGATACTGCGGATAGTTTCGGTTGGGTGTGTGGTTGTCCGTGGAGGACTTCATATTTCTCTAAAAAAAAAGTGAGGTTCGGTTCAATTGAAAAAATAAGTTTCCCGCATTTAAAAATTGTCCGAAGTCTTCCCTAATGGTGGCAAAAGTTTCCAGAAGGCAATTGCCAAAAGTCCGACAATCCTCCGGCGACTACGTAGCCAGTTAGGAGTGTCAAAAATTATTCTTAGCTGAAACACCCTGTACAGGGCGAAAGTGTCGCGGAATGCATTACTCGTTCTGAAAATGTCTAGGGCCAGGAATTTTAGGCAGTTCCCAAAAACGTTCATAGAAACGCCTAAATGCAGCATTTTCGGGGTAGCCTATCTTGTAATCGACTCTCTTGGGTGGGTTGTGGCCTTTTCTAATATTTCTAGATGTCATAGAAGCCTTTTTTAGACCCACAAGAGTGAGTGCGCCTTTTAGGCTCAGGCTGAGTGCTGCATTTCTTTTCTCTCTCTCTCTCTCTCGTTTCTGTGTATTTGTACCTCTTTGACGTTTTCCCTCTGGATCTGAGAGGGGTCGAGGTGTGTCTGATCAAAAGATTTGACCTCTGTTGACCTTGGAAAATCATCGATTGCGGAGAGCTAAAAGTATTGTCCAATATAGCGAGGTTCGAGGCCGCCTCAGCATTCGTGTACCGGAAGTCGTGAAAGTTTTTACTGTGCCGTAGCCTTTAAACAATCAAATTTTCGTGGACGGAGCATTCCGAGAGGCCAACGAAGTCAAAGAGCGTACCGGATTAACGTGCCTACTTTTACGTTTGGTTCGCTATTTTGCTGTTTTTGAGGCCCGTGCGCAATATCCGGGCCCTAGAAATGACGCAACAGGAACGAAAGGCACCACACAATATCTCTCCACGACGTGAAACATCTAAGAATCGGTGAAGCCATAAAATTCGTATACAGTCCTTCGGTTTTTCCTGAAACATTTCCTACATTTTCTCGGCCCTGTTTCGAGAAACAGCAACGTACCGCCGACCAAAGGGGACAGTTTTTGTCATCAAAAATAACTCCTCTCCTTTGTAATTGATAAGCTTCTTCCCAGAAACGCGTGGACGAAAGCCACTCTCCCGAAGGTCGTAAGAGCGGACATACGGTGACCCATAGGTAACGAATAATATATTGTCAATTATTGTAAGTGGGCACGGACATTTTTCTATGTTTGGAAAATTCTGACTACATTTAGCGCGGACACCCAGTCTCTTGCAAGATTATAAAAAAAAAAATATTTGACTTACAACGTGCTGCAAATCGATGACTTCGGAAACTCGATTCCTGTTTGGGGCACGCAACTCAACGACGTTGTGACCCAGAAGTGACTCTTGGATAGTGCCACTTTCACTGAAATCACTCTCCAGGGATCACACAACGTTATCTTTGCACGAGGATTTACTGAGAACCTCATGGGCTGCGCTATTCTCAGAAAGCCGACTGTGTTATCTACGAGGAACTGACGGCTTACTCGTAGACGGGTGAAACATTACGTCCATTCTTTTCGCCTGCACCTCCTGAACCAGTCCAAGCAGTGCAACTCTCTCGCATTCTTGTCGCCATACACCTCGCATGAATTTAGGAACTGGTGCAGAACCGGTGCAGTACCGGTGCAACACTTTTCTTTCGAAAAGAATGGACTTATAGTGAGAGGTACTTCGTAGCATTATTTTGCCACCTGTATTGAACGGCATCACATCCCGCTTATACATACCTGTGTGTGTGTGTGTGTTTCACAAATCTAAACTAAAAAGTTAGAAAATGCACAGAATAACAGAAATCATATTCCGAACTATTCCGCTGCGCTTAGCTTATCAAAGTTACCGTCGACAAATGTCGAAACGTATTTTCTCTCTTTTCATGTTTTTATTTTCTTTTCCTGTTTTTGGTGTTGTTGTCCCCGTCTCTCTGTTTTCACGTGACCACTTCGTATGTTATATAGAGATGACAGCCCTTTATATTTTTTTACCTGATGAAATGCACACTGCTGCAAGAACGCTTGTACATCAATAAACAGGAATTTTACTGTATCATTTTTATCACTTCAAAAAGTTAGTGAAATTGAAGAAGATCGGTCTGCCTAATCGACAAGTGACTAAAAGGAATAGGGTTATTGGGCTGGGCCAGAGGGCGCTCCTGATTACGGCATTCAGCGCCACTTGTGGCGATAGTGCTAAGTTTTCCAAAGTAGCGGTGTTCTCTGATCACGCACATGGTATGTGCTGTGTCAAAATGGCCAAGCTGTGTTGCCATTTTTATAAGGCAAAAGAGACCGGGGATTGTTTCCCCATCAAATCGGAAGAAGGGAAACCGTCAATAGCGGCTCGTTTTTGGCGCATGGCAGAATATCATCGGACAAGCTCGAAATACGAGTAAAATGCCGGTGCTCCCCAGGTGCCGTAGATCTACTAGCTCTGAGCGAAACCTAACTGAAGAATAAAGCATGAATGCGTACAGTTGGATATCTCTAGTTTCAAATGTTTCACTCGGGTTTACGAAGGAGGTGTGAGAGCCGGTGGAGTAATGATTTATAAAATGAACGGAGCGAGCACTTGTCGGTAGCCAGTATTTGGGTCTTTTTATGAGCGTTACAGATCTCTTTGCTTACTCGAAACCATGCTACCACTTATCACATATCCGTGACTGTTTCGAAAGAGAAGAATATGGGAGTCAGATCAGAACAGTCATCGGAACAAAAATTTAAATGTCTTTGTGGCTGGGATTATTGACTTTGAGGCACTAACTTAATGAGAGACATGTCTAGAGTGCAATACAACTTTCATAATCCAATGACCAATTGCAAGGACCCCTGGTGGATCCTGCACAGGTCTGATCATTTCGGGATTTACATGCGTTCGTGACATCTCATACTTCTCCTGTGCGTGCCACGCACTCGCTGCCTAGGAATTTGTTCCACCTATATCTGTAGAATATGTAATTAAGAATTAAAAAAATAAATGAATGCGTAATCCACATTACTCATGATTTTCACATAGTACTACGCAGCCCCAGACATAGGTCTACGCATGGGTATACGTCTACGACAGAATGGCGTAGACACAGAGGAGCTGATGGACGAAATTCATCATAAAAAAACCTGAGCGTGGAGCACGAAGCATATACAAAAGACCGAACAGTTCAAGTTTATAAGCTTGCAGAATCACACAGCTATCAGCTTGAGTTTGAATGCAAAAAATAACAGGAGAACAGATATGATACAGGTACGCTCCGGTGTTCTTTGTGCAGTTCGTACATTTTATAACAGTAACCTGGTCCAGGCTTTTATTTTTCCCGTTCCACGGGCTGTACATTCCTAGATATTGCACGTAAGCAGGTGGAAGGTCGTGCACAGCGCATGTAATCACATTCGTCGCCCGACGAGTCCTACTTTGAAACTTTGCCTCCTCGTACCACCAGGGGACGAACGCGGCGCTAGTGTCGCGCTGCCAAACTCCAGGCGAACGTCCCTATAACATGAAGAAATTCGGCTTCATCGTCATTTCATTATTTCTCTCTGTGTTCCACGTCTTTGATATTGTCAAAAGTAGCGGTAGCGGTTGCAGAGAAACAGTCCGCCGCTTCTGTATGTGTGGCGGGATTAATTTTTCCTTTCGCAATTAAAAATGTAGCGCGTTCACTACTCCGCTATTGTAAAAGGTAGCGAAATAAAAGCACAGTGAATGAAAGCAGCGGCGCTACCAGTAGCGCCGCTATATATATACATATCAGTGTTAAGTTCTAAGTAAGAAAGTAAAAAGCGGCTAAAAGTAGTTCTAGAAAGATTACCTTCGTCCCCTACAACTATCGTTCCAGTACGCATTAGCTGCAGCGTATGGGACTTGGTGTATTCAGTCGTATAGTCACCTGCAGAAAATAGGGCGTTTCAAAGGGCTCGAGTTCTATCACCGGGCTGTGCTGCCTGAAGCTTTCCCTCGGCTACTTTTAGACGAATGTCGGCACGGTTCCCTCTGAATCCGGCTCAGAGCGCATATACTAAACCTCCTGTTCTTCACTCCTTCCTGCTGTCATATCTCCATCTAGCCACATTTGTATACCGCGCATAGCTACAATTGCTACGCGGCAATAACACGAATCAAAAAAGAACTGAAAAAAAAAACAGCTAGACTTAATAAATGTGTTGCTGTAGTCACAGGTGCTTTTTCCTTATCTCTGTTCCTATTTCAACGGTGTTCTTCAAACCGAGTGGCGCGTCGAACCGTCGAGGCCTGCTCTTATCACCGGGAACGTATGCGTCGATTGCAGCTAGTAACCGTGTATTCACACGAGGGTGTTTGCTGACGGCGCAGCGACTGAAGGAGCGAGAGGGTAAATGATAAGGCGCTGAGGCTACGCCCCTCTGGAATGCCTACACAGATAGTGTTCCAATGTGCTGTCAGCTCAGATGCCTGGGATAACGTTCGCGCTGCGGTTGAAGGTTGCAGCATTAATTTTATGTGCACGGCGCTTGGTACAGCTTCGTCCAAACTTAACTTGAACACGGCGACGGCCTGCGGAGCAAGAGGGACGACACCCTAGCGGCTCTAATTGGAATTATCGGGAGAGAGCGTTGCGGGCTGTCCTACTCGCATCACGGGGGTGCCCGTCTGAGAACTGTTGCTCCGCTTCGAATGGGCAATGATAGGAGACCCAAAGCTTCAGCTTGTTTTGTAGTGATTACGTGACCTTGTACCACCTCATATCGCTGATAGCTGTGAAGCTATCAGTTGCCTCAAAACTGCCGTTTCCTTGCTATTAACCGCGCGGAGAGCCTTTGTGCATTCAAGCGCTATAAGATAATTTCACTCGCATAACGAACCCGAGTCATTCTTGAAGCAGAATGGAAGTGGTAATGGACATGAATATGTGAATAACGCGAGCGAGTAACCACATTGTGATGTCGCAATGAAAATTCCATTATTACGACGATCTACAAAGCTTTCTTTACCATAAATTATTTCGACGTATAGCAAGCTGCTCATCCTCGTTGTTGTTGTTTGAAGAAATAAATAAAGGGTAGCACTGATAAGATAAGCACGCCGGCTACTCCACTTTGTTTAGTTGGCATGTTTAACTTCTTCGTTAGCACACTGCGACACAAGAGGGAATCACTGGGAAAATGGAACAAGCTTGTCAACTAGCTGGCCGTAGCGAACATAAATGACACAACGTGGCGCGGAATGTGGTGCTTTAATGCGTTTACGTGTATTATTATTCTATTGCTTTCATTCTATTGCTTAATTCCAATCAATGTGACACTACTACAACCATATGACGCATACCAATGACATGGTTGCTAACGGCGCGGACAATGACTGATCAGATAGCGAAGATTTCAATCGCCCGCAGCCATCTCCAGAACAGACTGGAACGATGTGTAGATAACAAATATCCACGTAAAAGTTTAGCCAGCGCTCGTTCGAAGCGGAGCACCAGTTCTCGGACGGGCACCCCCGTGATGCGAGTAGGACAGCCCTCAACGCTCTCTCCCGATGATTCCAGTTAGAGCCCCTAGGGTGCACTGTGTTCAAGTTAAGTTTGGACGAAGCTGTACGCAATGGACGACAGAAAGCGAAAATTGGTGGCTTTTGCTGTTCTCATTGACGATAGTGAATGCTGCCATGAAAAGAAGTGGCTAAGGAAGATATGGACGAAAGAATGGGTGTTGAAGAAAGAGCACGGTCTGCAAAATAGCCTTCTACGGGAGCTACGAGACAAGGACACATGTGCCTACCGCAAGGTTTGGAGAATGGATGCGGCCGCTTTTGAATACATTCTGCTCCGCTAGCAAAGCGCATAATGAGAGTATAGAGATGAATATGCGGGACATTATTCTAGCCAGTGATCGTTTTTCCGTAACCCATCTGCAAATTCTTTTTGCTCAGAGAGGTTTCACACTGTTTGTTATTGTAAGGTAATTCCGTTTGTATATTTTTTGTTTGTTTTCTTTTGTTCGGTTTTCGTATGGTATTCCGCGCGGTTCTCGTTCGTTATTGTGTGGTTTGGTGTTGTATGGTTCTCGTTTGACTTTTTCCATTATCGTATTATGTTCTACGAGTGTATCTGTGTGTGTTCTACAATAAGACCTCGATCCTTATTGTGAACGTGCTCATTATTTTATTCACCACCACCAGCTATGCGGTGGAGGTGAATACACTGCCCTTCCCGTGCATTAATGCACTCACCGTTCTAATGCACCACCCGTACCGTTGGTAGTGCAATTAGAACGGGAGAAGAACCTCTCTTGGAAATGATCCTCTCCCACTCAAGCAACCCTTATGTCCTTTCCTGATCTTTTCCTTTTTTTGGGGGGAGGGGGGTGCGTTACGTCCCATCCATACACATAAAATTATGGAACAAAACGAAATTTACGAATTCGCACTTTTTGCATACAGCGTTGTATAAGAAGCTCCCCCAGTGAATAATTACGAAATAATGCTATGGCAAAGCGAGACGCTATACGTAAGTTCGTCAATATGTTGCATTTTTAGCACTAGCTTTATCCAGATTAAAAATACGTTACTTTGAAGCGCTGTGGCAGTTCCCAAACTCTGTGGCCGCGGTGGATGGCAAACACGCAGAAATAGTGAAACCGAGGAAAACTGGCTCCGTTTATTACAACTGTTCGTCCTCGCTGATGCTTGTAAGGACACAATGTATGCACACACTGGCCTCCCGGGAGCGCACTGCAAGACGTGATAGTGAACACAATGTGCTACCTGTAAGCTTGTGTAATTACATCCCTAAAATATTATAGCATTACACGGTTAATTTATAATGCAAGACAACTATGAATATGCGCGACCTCCGCAGTGACCGGCTCGTGGATTAAATTTTGAGCCGCTTTGGCTTACCTGGCGTGACTGCTCACACACGTTTTTTAAGCGTGTGTTTTTTAAGCTTTTCTCGTTTTTAAGCGAAACTACCAGCATCCTGAGCCGATACCTTTTGGTTTGGAACGCAAGCATGCAGCAAAACTCGTTATTAATAATTAACGCGTTTTTAACTGATACAACGTCTACGCCGTGAATATGGGGACTCAAAAAGTGCTTTGGTGTACATACATGCCGTTGCTTCAACATCCAAGTGTCTCAATCTCATTTCAGAAACGATCTGTTCTCACATGGCATGTTTCCATGGTACATTTCGGTATTGCTCATCGACAAGTTTCCACAAAATCGAGTGTTGCTCTACCAGGTGTATTACATAAAAACAAAAGAGCTTGTCACATTGGCAACTGAATGTGGCTTTTTTTTTCTTTTTTTTTTTTTCGTTCTCCCGGAAGGCTCTGCGCGTCAGTCGTCAGATTCGGTGCCCCGCGAACAAACTATCCGCGTGGTTCTTTCTGACGGACGGACCCAAGCAGCACAATGTACTGAAAGTCGAGTGCAATAGGGGTGGACGAGTAGGTGGAAGGCCTTGAACAGACTCGTCTAACTAAAGAACATTGATAAGACACATACCGTCCACCCCTATTGCACTCGACTTTCAGTACATTGTGCTGCTTGGGGAGCTGCCGAGCGCAGTGATGTTGCACAAGGTTTTTTCATATCCCGCCAAAAATAAGATAAGAACGTGCGCGCTTCCTAGATTCTGCTGTACGATAAGCCCCGCCCGCGACCGAATGGTTGGATGATTGGGTGATTACGCTGATACCTCCTTCTCCTCCTTCAGTCGCTGCGCAGTCAGAAAACGCGCTCGTGTGAATACACGGTAAGGTTCATTGCATTCATGCTGCGAGATTGAGCGATGCCCCATCGTGTCGCGATTTGAGAGCAACTCACCTGGAACAACGACAAGTGACAATAGTGAGCGTTAGTACGCGTGTCGGCAATGCGGCTTCTCAAGTGTCGTGTCTGCCGCACCCGATCAATACATAAGATTCTGAGACTTGCAAACTGGCATTGGTTCCGGCAGGTACGCTCACATCAGAGTTAACTTGAACGTCATTCCTGTCTGCGGACCCTGAATGAGCTTACTTGAAATTGACGGCGTATGATGTTTTGGTCATGTATTAACAGATAGAGGGAGCGATATTCGTTATGAAAGCGCTGTTTTCTGCTACGTGCTCCTTTACCAGCATGGCTGTCTTCCTGCCTCGTAGAAAGGAAGTGGTGTTCAAATTAACTTTAACGCGAGCCGTACAATCAACGGTCTACTATCACTGTCTGGGGCCCGTTTGGCTGTATAACGTGCTTCTTGTGCGTGTGTTTCACGGGCGAGGAACGGACCCATTGAAGTCAATGGTGCTATTCACACATGCACGTTTCTTCAATGACCGTGTGTCCGTGTGGAGAAACTCTATTCTCTCTCTCTCTCTCTTTTCACGCGCTTGCCGTGTACATGCGCCCCCTTCACAGGACTGAATTTCTCGTCACTGTGCGTTATGATACTGATACAAATATGAGATGAAGAAGAGGAAGAGAGTGTTCTTTCATGTAGGCCAGCTTCAAGAACAGAGACGCAAGATAGGCGAGACGGCAATTTTTGCTGTTTCTGTAGAGTTGTGAGGTCCATCTTTTTGGCCTGTGTAGTGTATGCGCCCAGCGCGGCTGGCAACAAGAAGAATAAAAGATGGCGGACTAGACCGCGTACGCATCTCTCTGTGCTCCAGGGCTAAACACCGTAGCGTAACCCACAAAATAACACATTGGCGACGGGGATGGCACAGAAGGATCCAATACCCGCAGTGACTGCTTTCACCATAACAGGAAGGAATCTAGCAGAGAGGCAAGATATCTCTTCGTCTCCATCTATGGAAACGAAGCTTTGAGTACTACACGCTAAGCCTAAACGTAACGGGCGACGCACGGAAAAGAGCTCTACTGTTGCATACATCAGGAACAGAACTTCAAGATATCTTCCAAGACCTCGAAAACGCAGGCGAATCCTATCATACTGCACTAGCAAGCTTAGACGCGTACTTTGTGCCGAAAACCAATGTGCCATATGTGAGGCACGTGATCCGCAGAACAGAGCAAGTAGAGATCGACTCGTCTTGCTCGTCTTGACTCGACTGCTCGTCTCAGAAAGCTGTCAACAAACTGTGAATTTAAAGAAATGAGGGACCAGATGATTAGAGATCAAATCGTGGATAAATGCAGAAGTACAAAAATTGCGTCGAAGACTTCTAGAGGAAACGGAGCTGCCACTTGAGAAGACGACAGCCATAGCGCGTTCGATGGAGGCAAGCGAAAAACAAACAACGAAGATAGACAAGAAGGAATCCGACACCTCACCTGTGGAGGAAGTGAACTATATAATTATAATTGGGTGTTTACGTCGCGCGACAACTGAGATCAGGAAGTGAACTACACTAAAGGCAAACAGCAGACAGAGAAGACAACGTATAGAAAAACAGATGGAGATAAAGAAAACGGCTATCAACGCTCAAATGAAGGACGGGGCAATATGAAGTATCATTTGCCCCGTATGGCCAACATCATTTGGCCATACGGGGCATAAATGCATATAGACAAGAGGGAAAACATGCAACAAATGCGGAGGACAGGGACATTTTGCACGAGCGTCCAGAACAAAATAAGCCTCGCAAACACGCGCCACGGAGGCATCGTCGCCATACAGAGAATCCATGAGGGGTGAAAACTCAAAACCATCGCAAAATATATGATGTGTACAAGAAGAACCACAGGATTCAGAGGAAGAGGACCACGTCTTTTGATGTTGGAAGAAGCGGAAAAATCAACACGGTTAAGCTGAACATAGCGAGGACCGAAATTGCTTTTATTATAGACTCAGGCTCGTCGGTCAATACAGTAAGCAGCAAATAATGGAAAGTGTGAAGGTTGACGGAATACCAAGGGGGGGGGGGGAAGAAGAAGAAACGCATTGGAGTGGACGGAACGATTGGAAACTTCGGGACCTCGGACGTGTTTCCATGAGGTTCTTTGTTCGAATAATTTAACATGGCGCAGACGACACAAGAAGAACCACAATCAGCTTTTGCAACCACGTTTCAGGTCCTTTCAGGTACGGACCTTTCAGCAATTTTGCTCTTACCCAAGACTGCTCTCATAGACATAATTATGGAAGCGGGGCAAATCACCAACAGCACTAAGGAAGTCCTTGCAAAGCGTTTAATAGACATCAACTCTACCTACGACGAACCCATCGTTCAAAATAGAGATCGAGATAGCTCCGAGAAAGATGGTACTGACGTTCTCGGACGTTGTGGCATGTATGATGGCTGAGCAATCCAAGCTCATTGAACGGGTGCTATCTTTGTCATCGGGCTGCTTTATTCCTTCGAACACAGCAAGAATTCTCTATGGACACCAGCATGAAGCAAATGGTTCCTATTTTCTCAGCAACCGCAAACTAGGGTGCTCAGTTGTGGATATCAAACCTTGGAGCCGTTCAACGCGACCAAAAGGTGGACGAAAAAACAATGCTCTCTCTTGCTGTCAGCAAACTCAAGGCACAGTACGACAATGGCATAACATATAGTGAAAGACACGTGGAAAAAGTCCTGACGTGGAAAAAGTGGTCAGACTGTATAGCCCAAACCTTCGGTAAGCGCCACACCATCATGACATGGGCCGAGACCGCTGTTCATCGCGCTCGACAATCATCTTTATCTACAGCAGCTTACCTACTCGATGGTTTTAAGATCGCTGAAGATTGCCGGTACCCTCTTACTGACCAAGACAAGCTTGCGTGCGTACTTCACGGCTTCAGGGACAGGTCCTTAAGGAACATCATCACGGCAATGTATACGTCTGATAAAGTAGACGTCGCTCACGCAATCAACACTGCGACATTGATGACAGCTGACCAGGATCAGACTGTACGTGCTAACACTTCGGAAAGCGGGCACAACAACTGCCCTCACCATGAGCAAATGAGAAGACGGCCTACGTATTCGCGCAGGTTCTACCCCACTGAACACAGTCGTCTGAGGCAATACGGCAGCGCAAACCGAAACGAGAGTCAGCAAAAGACGACACGAACCTACTACGGCTGTGGCGAAGAATGTCATATGAGTTACAACTTTCCGTTCCCAGACCAACAAATAGAGCAAGCCGCAGCGGGTGCTCTTCTTGCATCACAGCAGGCTGCACAAGACGTTACTAACCGCAAATCTTTTTCGCATCCATCAAACTGCATACTACCCTCTCACAATTTGCAGTATCCTGTACTAACTGTCAAGGTCAATGAGACTGATGTCAACGCCCTTTTAGACACGGGATGTACCATCACCATTATATCGACCAATGTTGCACAGAAGTGCGACCTCCAGTTAAAGGACTGGCTCTACCCTGCACTTCGGAGTCTTCCGAAGGGGGTGTGGTGTGAATGTTGATGGAATACGAAGGAAGAAGAAGAGGTCCGGGGGATTCGGGACCTCGAGACGGAAAACTGAAGACGTGTTTCCATGTGGTGTTTGTTCGAATTATTTATGTAACACAATACAAAAAGCAACGCTGAAGCATCCTTAGTTTAATATATACAAGGTTTCGCGTGGAAGATGACGCTTCATCAGGTGTGAAGTTCGCGTATACAAGTATATATATATATATATATATATATATATATATATATATACAGAGAGAGAGAAAGTTTACAATAAACAGACCCGACAAAAAATGGGGGGGTAGGTACACACTGAAAAACAAAACAGATATAACTTGAAAGCTACCAGTTTATCACTACATGAATGTTGGGGTTCAATGCGTTGGGGAGGGGGGGGGGGGGGAAGCAGAACCTCTCATAAAGGACACCAAGGTCATGGTGACGCATCTTCGCAGAAGTCAACCTCCAAAAGTGTGAGATATCTATGGGACTGTCTGGATGGAAGGCTAGACTTCATGCGTTTCAAGGGGATTTTTTTATTTTTTTTTACAATTCAG